>NC_080417.1:72155312-72175312 GCF_029873635.1 Malania oleifera | reverse complement strand
AAGTTCAATGAAGAACTTGAAGAGAAATAAACCTCCCTTGGAATTGTATTCAGCCAAAAAAAATATTCCTTTTTAATACAACAGAGAGTTAACTAACAGAAAATAATAGAAACTCATGACATCAATTTGGCTAATAAAAATAGGCTATGACATCAATCAGACCAATAAAATAGCCCCACATAACCTTAAGCATGCCATGTCATTTAGTGAAACATGTGCAAGTCACATGCCATGCTTACTTGACACAATTGGCCTACTATTTAGATCGTAAAAATTCCCCAAACAACCCTTATTGGCTTAAGGTTCCAACTTCACACGTATTTAGACAATTTACCATCTTATGCTCTTTAAGAAAGCCCTTTTCTTTAGTGTCCATGGCTCTCATTGACTCTTGCTCAAGCAACTTCTCAATTATTCCTTGCGTAGCCTCCTTGACCTTCTTGGCTCTAGCTCTTGTGATGGGTCCGCTTGGCATGTGCAGATCATCCTGTGCAATTGAAGCTTGTTGGTTCGTATCAAATTGCATGCTTGAAGTAAGTAGGCATATAGAAAGAATAAGAGAGTTCACCGAAATCTTCCCATATGTCATTTAGTACAAGCAAAGGAAAGACTTTGTGTGCCTTAATTACTACACTTAGCACTAAGTTATTGGGTTTCAAGTACATAAAAGATTTATATGCTAAAGATTCTGATTTTGCTAACGTGAATGAGGCATGTGATAAAGTTGCATTTCATAAATTCTATAGGAATGATGGATACTTGTTTAGGGAGAATAGACTTTGTGTCCCTAACTGCTCCTTAAGAGAATTGTTTATGCGAGAGTCACATAGTGGGGGCTTGATGGGACATTTTGGGGTACAAAAGACTTTAAATATTCTGCATGAACACTTATGTTGGCCATATATGCGTAGAGATGTAGAGAGAGAGTGTTCTAGATGCATTTCATGTAAACAAGCTAAGTCTAAGGTCTTACCCTCATGGCCTTTATACTCTTTCTCCTGTACCTAGTGAACCTTGGGTAGACATTTCAATGAATTTCATATTAGGTTTGCCTAGGTCCAAAGGGGGTATGGACTCTATATTACAAATATAGCCAATTTATTTTTTAGGGACATTGTGCGATTGCATGGCATTCCTAGGACTGTAAGTGATAGGGATGTTAAATTCCTTAGCTACTTTTGGAAGGTTTTGTAGGGAAATTTAGGAACTAAGCTATTGTTTTCTACTACTTGTCATCCTTGACCGATGGTCAAACCGAAGTAGTTAATCAGACTTTAGCTACCTTATTGCGTGCGGTCATTCAAGGGAATTTAAAATCATGGGAAGAGTGCATACCACTTGTTGAGTTTGCTTATAATAGAATTGTGCATGCTTCTACTAATTTTTCTCCATTTGAAATTGTTTATGGTTTTAATCCTTTGACTCCATTGGATTTGATGCCGCTACCTGTGAATAAGATAGCTAGCTTAGACGGACGACACAAGGCTGACTTGGTGAAGAGGATCCATGAATAAGCACGGAAGCACATCGAAAAGAAGAATCGACAATATTCATCTCAAGCTAATAAGGGGCGCAAGTTCGTTACTTTTGAACCGAGAGATTGGGTATGGGTGCATATGAGAAAAGAGAGATTTCCTACTAAAAGGAAAACAAAGCTACACCCAAGGGGTGATGGACTTTTTCAAGTGCTAGAAAAGATCAACGACAATGCATACAAGTTGGATCTACCGAGTGAGTATAAGGTCAATGCAACTTTCAAAATTTCTAATGTATCCCCTTTTGATGTAGGTGATGATTCGAGGACGAATTCTTTTAAGGAGAGGGGGAATAATATGAACTAACAAGTTTCGATTGCACAAGATGATCTGCACATGCCAAGTGGATCCATTACAAGAGTTAGAGCCAAGAAGGTCAAGGAGGCTACGCAAGGACTAATTGAGAAGTTGCTTGAGCAAGAGTCAATAAGGGTCATGGACACTAAAGAAAATGACTTTCTTGAAGAGCCTAAGATGGTAAATTGTCTAAAGACATGTGAAGCTAGAACCTTAAGCCGATAAGGACTGTTGGAGGAATTTTTATGGGCTAAATATTGGGCCAATTGTGTCAATTAAGCATGACATGTGACTTGCACATGTTTCGTTATGACATGACATATGACATGTGACTTGCACACATTTCATTAAATGACATGGCATGCTTAAGGTTATGTGGGGCTATTTTATTGACCAGATTGATGTCATAGCCTATTTTTATTGGCTGAACTAATGTAATGGGTTTCTTTTATTTTCTATAAGTAGTCAACTCTCTGTTGTATTAAAAAGGAATATTTTTTTTGGCTGAATACAATTCCTGATGCAAATTATAGCACAACTTCAAAGGAACTTCTCCAAGTGCCAATTGGGCCAATTACGATAGCATGAGCAAGGAAATTTTAAGATGCACTCAATGGACTGATTCAAAAGGCATGGACTCAAGAAAATTCGTGGAGACCCATTGAGCATGACCCACATGAGCAACAAAGATTCATCAACATGATTGAAGCTCTAGAAGAATTTTGCCAAGGTCAAGCTTAAATTGACATCTTTAAGTGCTGTAATAATGGTGTGCTATTCAAATATGGGATTTGACTCTTGACTTTTGTGTTATATTTAATTTGTAATCATGCAAGACAACTTGTTTGCTTGCATGGTCTTAGTAAGTTGTTGAGTTGTTAAGCCTACCATTGACTTTTATGTTATATTTAATTTGTAATCTTGCAAAAAGTCTTAGTAAGTTATTGAGAGTGGTTTGAAGTGTTTAATGCTTTGTCTCCCAGGCTATGCTTATAAAAACTTTCTTATTGTAAGAACAAATGGCATCATTGAATAAAATTGTGAGAGTATTTTCTCTGCGGTTCTTTGAAGAACTATTCAAACTTATTGGGATTTCCCGTGGCGTTCACCAATGACTTATCAAACGGTTTTCCACAACCATTTGTGGTGTCTTCCTTATACCAAGGTTCTTGTTTCGTAATAAACAACGGGTTGAGGTCATATATAACAAGGTTCTTGTTTGTCGTAAACAACGGTTCGAGGTCTATCATTCAATTTTGAATGTAGAATGATCTTGGGTTCCTTTTTTTTTTTTTTTTTCAGATCTCGTTATTTTGGCGGGAATTTGCATCATTTGGAATTCGCATAAACTTTTGTAGTTGTAAAAATGTTGCAAGCATAATTATGGTGGAAAAATTGGGACTACCCATGTTGAAGCACCCTAGATCGTACAAGTTGCAATGGTTAAATGATAGTGGTGAGATAAGGGTGAACAAGCAGGTGTTATTTACATTTCGAATCGGTAAATGATGAAGTGTTGTCTGATGTAGTACCAATGCAAGCGGGACACTTATTGCTAGGGCGTCCATGGCAGTTTGATAGGCATGTGAGGCATGGTGGATTTACGGACAAATACTCCTCTACACTTAATCAACACTTGACACCGCAGCAAGTATATGAGGATCAAGTGAGGTTGCAAAAATAGAATGATTAAAAGAAAGAGAGTGAACAAAAGAAAGAGAGTGAAAATCATAGAGAGGCAGAGAAAAATGAGAGAGAAAAAGAAAACCAAAATTCGGTCATTGAGAGAAAATCATAAAGAAAACAAAAGAATTTCATGCAAAAGTGAGTGAAATTAAGTGAGCAATGTTTTCAAATCAGCCGATGATTGTACTTTTGTACAAAGGGGCATGTCTAAACACTAACGATCTTGACCTTGCTTTGCCTAGTTCTGTTGTTTCTTTTTTGCAGGAGTATGAGGATGTCTTTCCCAAGGAAACACCACATGGGTAACCTCCAATCTGAGAGATTGAACATCAAATTTATTTTGTTCCTGGTGCAACAATTCCAAATAGACCAACCTATACGAGCAATCCCGCAGAGATGAAGGAGCTTCAACGGCAGGTAAATAAGCAATCGAGGAAACACCATATGGGTAACCTCCAATCTGAGGGATTTAACATCAAATTTATTTTGTTCTCGGTGCAACAATTCCAAATAGACCAACCTATACAAGCAATCCCGCGGAGATGAAGGAGCTTCAACGGCAGGTAAATGAGCAACTGAGGAAACACCACATGGGTAACCTCCAAACCGAGGGTTTGAACATCAAATTTATTTTGTTCCCGGTGCAACAATTCCAAATAGACCAACCTATACGAGCAATCCCACGGAGATGAAGGAGCTTCAACAGCAGGTAAATGAGTTTTTGGAGAAAGGGCACGTGAGGGAGAGCACGAGTCCATGCACCATTCCAGTTTTAGTTGTTCCTAAGAACGATGGGACGTGGAGAATGTGCGTTGGTTTTTGGGCCATGAACAACATAACGGTAAAGTATCGTCATCCTATTCCTCGCTTAGATGATATGTTAGACGAGTTGCATGGTTCCTATGTATTTTCTATGATTGATTTAAAGAGTGGTTATCATCATATTAGAATAAAAGAAGGAGATGAATCGAAAATTGCCTTTAAAACAAAATATGGTTTGTATGAATGGTTAGTTTAAGCCTTTCAGATTGACTAATGCTCCGAGCAACTTTATGAAACTTATGAATCATGTTTTGCGTGCATTTATAGGCACATTTGTTGTTTTCTACTTTGATGATATACTCATTTATAGCAAAAATGGGGATGATCATGGATGCGCTTAGGAAAGAAAAGTTGCTTGCTAGTCTAAAGAAGTGTACTTTTTAAAATGGTAAGCTTGTATTTCTAGGATTTTTTGTTAGTGCACAAGGTATACAGGTTGATGAAGAGAAGGTAAGTTCGTAGTTTTCATGGACTTGCTAGTTTTTACCGGCGGTTCGTGAAGGACTTTAGTAGCATAGCCGCACCACTTACCAAGGTGATCAAGAAGAACGTTGGAATTAGATGGGGAGAAGAACAAGAGAAGGCATTCCAATTAATCAAAGAGAAACTGATCAACGCCCCATTATTGTCTTTACCTAACTTGTTGAAAATGTTTGAGATTGAATGTGATGCTTTGGGTATTGGCATAGGCTTCTTATGCAGGAAGGACGACCAATTGCTTACTTTAGCAAGAAACTAATCGGGGCAACCTTAAACTACCTGACTTATGATAAGGAGTTTTATGCATTGGTTTGAGCTTTAGAGCCGTAGCAACACTACCAATAGACTAAGGAATTTGTGATTCACACCGATCACGAGTCCTTGAAACACTTAAAGGGCCAACACAAGCTAAACAAAAGGCATGCACATTGGGTGGAGTTCATTGAGACGTTTCCTATGTCATCCAATATAAGCAAGGTAAGGAGACTGTGGTTGCCACTGCACTTTCTCGCAGGTATGCATTACTCTCCACACTTGAGGAAAAATTGCTTGGTTTAAGCACATTAAAAATTTATACGTTGATGACCACGAATTTCATGAGAAATACCGGGCTTGTGAGAAAACCACTTGTGGTAAGTTCTTTAGGCTTGATGGAATCCTGTTTCGAGAGAATAACTTATGCGTAACTAATTGTACCTTAGGGAATTGTTAGTGTAGGAATCTCATGGTGGGGGATTAATGACACATTTTGGAGTTGCAAAGACTTTAGTTGTTTTGTAGGAACACTTCTATTGGCCTCACATGAAAAGAGATGTTGAGAGAATTTGTGGTAGATGTGTCACATGTAGGCAAGCCAAATCCAGAGTGAGGTCCAACAGTTTGTGTAATCCTTTACCAATTCTAGTGAGCCTTGGATTGATATTTCAATGGACTTTGTGTTAGGATTGCCTAGGACTAAACGACGGAGAGATTCAATTTTTGTGGTTGTGGATAGATTTTCTAAGATGGTGCACTTTATTCCATGTCACAAAATGGATGATGCCTCACATGTTGCTGATTTATTCTTTAGAGAGATTGTGAGAATACATGGCATGCCTAGAACAATTGTTTCAGATAGAGGTGCTAAGTTTTTGAGCTATTTTTGGAAGACTTTGTGGTGTAAGCTATTGTTTTCTACTAATTGTCATCCAAAAACTGATGGTCAAACTGAAGTAGTAAATAGGACTTTGTCTACTTTATTGAGGGTAATCATTAAAAAGAACATCAAAACATAGGAAGAATGTTTACCACATATTGAGTTCGCTTATAACAGATATGTTCATTCTGCTACTAAATTTTCACCATTTGAAATTGTGTATGGATTTAATCCTTTAACTCCATTGGATTTATCTCATTTACCTTTGACTGAGCATGTTAATTTAGATGACAAAAAAAAGCTGACTTTGTCAAGTAGATTCCTGAGAAAGCACGACTCAACATTGAGCGAAGAACGGAGTAGTATGTAAAACAAGCCAACAAGGGGCGTCACAAGCTGCTTTTTGAACCCCGAAGATTGGGTTTGGTTGCATATGAGACAAGAGAGATTTTCGGCGCAAAGACGTTCCAAATTGCTTCCAAGAGGAGATGGACCTTTCCAAGTCCTAGAGCGCATCAATGACAACGCTTACAAGCTAGATTTACCCGGTGAGTACAATGTAAGTTCCACTTTTAATGTTACTGATTTGAGTCCTTTTGATGTAGGTGATGATTTGAGGGCATATCCTTTTCAAGAGGAGGGGAATGATGCAAATCATAGCACAACTTCAAAGGAACTTGTCCAAGTGCCAATTGGGCCGGTTACGAGAGCACGAGCAAGGAAATTTAAAGGTTGTACTCAATGAATTGATTCAAGCAGCATGGACTCGAGCAAATTCGTGGAGGGCCATTGAGCATGACTCACGTGAGCAACAAAGATTCATCAACATGATTCAAGTTCTAGAAGAATCTGGCCAAGGCTAAGCTTAAATTGGCATGTTTAAGAATACTTCTTTTTAGGTCTGATTGTAAGGCTTGCATGTAATTTATTTTCCTTTTATTTGTTTTGACTTTTATGGGTTTTTATGGCTAATAACACAGCCTTTTAAAGCTCCCCACTTTCCTTTTCTATTTTTGGCATGTGATCAGCCAATTAAAGGGCTGATTGTCTTTTTTTTCTTTTAGACAAGTAGGATTTATTTCTTTACTAGATTTTAGCGTTAATTAGGATAACTGTTTTAGCCTTCATGTTTATGAATCTTTGATGCTCACCTCGGTCATGCTCAATGGCCCTCCATGAATTTGCTTAAGTCCATGCCGCTTGAATCAGTCCATTGAAACTGTCCAAATTGGGACTTGAACTAGTTCCTTTGAAGTTGTGCTATGATTTACATCATTCCCCTCCTCTTTCAAAGGATTTGCCCTCAAATCATCACCTACATCAAAAGGGACTTAGATTAGTAACATTAACAACAACACTTACATTGTGCTCACTATAGGTAAACCTGGCTTGTAAGCATTGTCATTGATGCGTTCTAAGACTTGGAAAGGTCCATCTCCTCTTGAAAGCAGTTTGGAACGTCTTTGAGCCAAAAATCTCTCTTTTCTCATATGCAACCAAACCCAATCTCCGGGTTCAAAAAGCAGCTTATGACGCCCCTTGTTGGATTGTTTTGCATACTGTTTGACAAAGTCAGCTTTCTTCTTGCCATCTAAATTAACATGGTGAAATTTAGATGGCGTTCAAGGATTAACTCCATATGCAATTCAAATGGTGAAATTTTAGTAGTAGAATGAACATATCGGTTATAAGCAAACTCAACATGTGGTAAACATTCTTCCCATGTTTTGATGTTTTTTTTAATAATTGCCCTCAATAAAGTAGATAAGGTCCTATTTACTACTTCAGTTTGACCATCAGCTTGTGGATGACAAGTAGTAGAAAATAATAGCTTAGTACCTAGCTTACACCACAAAGTCTTCCAAAAATAGTTCAAGAACTTAGCATCTCTATCCGAAACAATTGTTCTAGGCATGTCATGTAATCTCACAATCACTCTAAAGAACAAATTAGCAACATGAAAGGCATCATCCGTTATGTGACATGGAATAAAGTGTGCCACCTTAGAAAATCTATACAGCACCACAAAAATTGAATCTCTCCCATGTTTAGTCCTAGGCAATCCTAACACAAAGTCCATTGAAATATCAATCCAAGGCTCACTAGGAATTGGTAAAGGGGTATACAAACCGTTGGACCTCACTCTGGATTTGACTTGCCTACAAATTCTCTCAACATTTCTTTTCATGTGAGGCCAGTAGAAGTGTTCTTGCAAAATAGCTAAAGTCTTTGCAACTCCAAATTTGTCCCATTAATCCCCCACCATAAGATTCTTGCACTATACTCGCTCAAGGAACAATTAGGTGCGCATAACTTATTCTCTCAAAACAGGAATCCATCAAGCCTAAAGAACTTAGCACAAGCGATTTCCTCCCAAGCCCGGTATGCCTCACAAAATTTGTGGTCATCAGTGTATAAGTTTTTAATGTGCTTAATACCAAGCAATTTTGCATCAAGCGTGGAAAGTAATGCATACCTGTGAGAAAGTGCATCAGTGACCACATTGTCCTTACCTTGCTTATATTGGATGACGTATGGAAATGTCTCAATGAACTCCACCCAACACGCATGCCTTCTGTTTAGCTTGTGTTGGCCCTTCAAGTTTTTCAAGGACTCATGATCAGTGTGAATCACGAATTCCTTAGGTCATAGGTAGTGTTGCCACGTCTCTAAAGCTCGAACCAATGCATACAACTCCTTATCATAAGTTGGGTAGTTTAAGGATGCTCCGCTTTGTTTCTCGCTGAGGTAAGCAATTGGTCGTCATCCCTATATAAGAACTGCACCTCTGTGAATACCTGAAGTGTCACATTCAATATCAAACGTTTTTGAAAAGTTAGGCAAAGACAATAAGGGGCGTTGGTCAACTTCTCTTTGATTATTTGGAACACCTTCTCTTGTTCTTCTCCCCATCTAAATCCAACGTTCTTCTTGATCATTTGGGTAAGTGGTGCAGCTATGCTGCTAAAGTCCTTCACGAATCGCCGGTAAAAGCTAGCAAGTCCATGAAAACTATGAACATTACCTACACTTGTGGGACTTGGCGACTCTTGGATTGCACATACCTTCTCTTCATCAACCTGTATACCTTGTGCACTAAAGCCAAATCCTAGAAATACAAGCTTATCGGTGTAAAAAGTACACTTCTTTAGATTTGCAAACAACTTTTCTTTCCTAAGAAGATCTAAAATAGATTTCAAATGTGATACATGATCGTCCACGTTTTTTTTCTATAAATGAGTATATCATCAAAGTAGAAAACAACAAATGTGCCTATAAATGCACGCAAAACATGATTAATAAGTTTCAAAAAGGTGCTCGGAGCATTAGTCAATCCAAAAGGCATGACTAACCATTCATACAAACCATACTTTGTTTTAAAGGCAGTTTTCCATTCATCTCCTTCTTTTATTCTAATCTGATGATAACCACTCTTTAAATCAATCTTAGAAAATACAAAAGAACCATGAAGCCCGTCTAGCATATCATCTAAGCGAGGAATAGGATGACAATACTTTGTCGTTATGTTGTTGATGGCCCGGCAACCAACACACATTCTCCACATCCCATCCTTCTTAGGTACAAGTAAAATCAAAACGGCGTATGGACTCATGCTCTCCCTCACGTGCCCTTTCTCTAGAAACTCACTTACCTGCCATTGAAGCTCCTTTGTCTCCTCAGGATTGCTCCTATAGGTGTGTCGGTTCGGAATTGTCGCATCAGGAACAAAATCAACTTGATGTTCAATCCCTCAGATTGGAGGTAACACATGTGGTGTTTCCTCAGGAAAGACATCCTCATACTCCTGCAAAAGAGAAACAACACAACTAGGCAAAGCAAGGCCAAGTTCGTCAGCGTTTAGACTTGCCTCTTTGTACAAAAGTACAATCATTCGTTTTCTCTCTGATTTTCTCTCAATGGCCGAATTTTGACTTTCTTTTTCTCTCTCACTCTTCTTGGCCTTTCTATGATTTTCACTCTTTTTCTTTTGTTCACTCTCTTTCTTTTGATCACTCTCTTTTTGCAATCTCACTTGATCCTCATATACTTGCTGCGGTGTCAATGGTACAAGAGTGATTGATCATTAATTAAGTACAAAGGAGTATTTGTTCCTAAAGCCATTATTCACATGTCTATCAAACTGCCATGGACGCCCCAGCAATAAGTGTCAAGCTTGCATCGGTACTACATCACAAAACACTTCATCTTTGTATTTATCAATTTGAAATGCAACTAACACCTGCTTGTTCACCCTTATCTCACCACTATCATTTAATCATTGCAACTTGTAAGGTCAAGGGTTCTTCAAAATGGGTAGTCCCAATTTTTCCACCATAATTGTGCTTGCAACATTAGTACAACTACCATTGTTAATGATCACACTACATACCTTGTTTTTGACGTAGCACCTAGTGTGAAAGATGTTCTCTCGCTGCACTTCATCAACTCCTTTTTATTACAAGCTCAATGCTCTCCTCACCACCAATGTCAATGCATCAGGGGCTAAATATTCCTGCTCGGAAAACGTCCTCCAATGGTGGCATGTTGTCGGTGTCGGAATCTTCATTGTTGGTCACAATTTCACCATTGTCTTGCAACAACATGACCTGTTTTTTTGGGCATTGACTTGCTATGTGTCCCCTACCTTGACATTTAAAACATTTAATGTCACGATTCCTAAAGGTAGAAGTGTCGATTTTACCTTGAGAAATGTGGTGGGTGTTCGCGGACTTGGGCTCGGATTTGGACGTTTGGGAATTGTCTGTCTTCTTGGCATAACTCGGTTTCCAAGAGGTAGAACTGGAGTTATGGGATGCACGTGACCCACCCCCTTTCTTGAGTTGTTGCTCCACTTTGATGGCCAAATTGTGGCAGTCAAATACAAAATCCATCTTCTTCTCCCACTCAAGATATACTTCAGGGTCAGATCTACCTTGAAATGAGGGACTCTTCATCTTAATACCACCCAAGTTGTTATCTTCTCGGTTCCTAGCTTCTCTAAACCACCCTTCATGTCTCCTATTACTAACAACAGAATCCTGATCATCTTCTTCATCAAAACCAGTCGCGTAAGGCTCTTCATCTTCAACCCTCACTTCCTTCGGTTGAATTCTTTACTTCTACGCACATTAGGGGCGTTTGGTGGTTGCTTCTCACATGCATTCTCCATCTGATCTATCTGTTCGTGAACCTGCTCCTGTTCCAACTTCATCATAAGCATTGTCTCACTCATCGCCTCCATAAACACTTTTAGATCAGCTAGTTCCGTAGCATCTTCGGCAACGCTCTCAGCACTATTGTGAGATGGTTGCTACAGGGCAAAGTTAGAAAGAAAAAGGACCTCACAATTCTCTCCCTTATGTGTTTACACTCAAGAATGTGAATCACTACACTCATGTTTCACTCAAAAAAATAAATAAAATACGTGGCTAATGAGAATCAATAAGCACCATTAAAGGATCCATTGCATGTTCATGTTGGACCTATCACTAGAGCGAGATCCAAAAAGATCAAAGAAGTACTTCAAGGGCTGATTCAAGATATTTGGGCTTATTAAAAAATGGAGCACTCCATGCTTGACCCAAAGAAAGATGAAGACTTAATAAACTTAATTCAAGTTTTTGATAGAGCTAATCTTGCTTAATGGCTATAATCTCCTTATGAATGGTGTGCTATTCAATTATGGGATTTGACTTTTTGGTTTTTTGTCTAAACATTTAATTTATAATTTGCAAGACAACTTAGCTTGCCTATTAGTAAGTTGTGAGGGTCATTAACATGTCTTGTAAGTTGGTGTATTTAATGTCCCTGTCTCTCATGCTTGTGTGGGAATTACTAAGTATTTAACGTCCTTGTCTTCCATGCTTGTGTGGGAATTGTTAAGTTTTTAATATCCTTGTCCCACATGCTAACTATATATATCTCACCATTGTAAGAGCTAAATTGATCATTGAATAGAAATATAAAAATTGAGGATTTGTTTCTTCTTTTGGTTCTTTAGAGAACTCGTGAACTTATCAAGGATTCTTCCTTGTGGCATTCAAATTTTATACCTTCGGTTATTAAGCTATAATCATTAGGTCAAGGTTTGTTACTTATACTCTCGGTTCACGTTTCATTTATAAACGTTGGGTCAAAGTTTTCTATCAAAAATCTGAATTTTTGCTTTCTTGGGCAAGCATTCCAATATTGGTTGTTAGGTCTCAACATGTGTCGATTGAGATTTGCATCATTTGATATCAAAGCTTAGGCTCTAAAATTAGGTTTACTATCCTTTTATCTTTCATTTCTTGTTATCATTCTTCTATCTTGTTCCGTTCATTTTCATTATTCATTGTTCTTGTTTTATGACATGTACCAAGTTGAAAAAAAAAATACATCAGAAAAAAAAGGAGATAGTCAAAAAGAAAAGAAAGCAAAAAAAAAAAAAAAAAGGTGATATTTAAGCAATAGGTACTATCATTTGGTACTTAACGAAGTTTTTTTTTTCTCGTGAATCGTGACTTTTGTAGTTTCGTTTCTCTCAAAAAATCTGGTTTTTGTCCTCTTCCTTTGATTCGTTGTTTCTATAGTATTTTTTCCCGCCGTCGGTATTAGTTTAAATTCTACAAGTTGAATTTCTTATCATGTTAATTAGTTTAATAAAGAACTGAAAAGGGAAAACTATGAGGGGAAAAAGGCAAGAGAGTGTGAGACTAATATTGGGAAAAGGCCAATTTAAGAGTGAAACACGAGTGTGAGTGGCATAATTTGAGTGCAAACACGTAAGGGAGTGTTGTGAGGAATTATTTGTAACATTTTTTTTTCTATAGTTTCAAAAATATGTCTTCCAGGGGTGACACATCAAACAAAGGAGTAAGGGACGAGTCGTCTTTCATGTTCCAGGCTATACAACAACAATTTGAACGCATGAACGTGGTATTTAATGAGATTCGAGATCCGATGGATAGGCAAGACGTTATTGCTACTTGGTGCGAGGAGCATCCCCAAAGAGTCCCTAATGCTAGAAGGAAAGAAAGGCGCATGCACGTCGATGATTCTGATCGAAACCACGAGGATGAGCGAAGATAAAGAGGATGCTTCATTGAACAATGAGGGCAGGTTTTGATATGAATTCCCGCCAAAATAACGAGATCCGACAACAAAAAAAGGAACCCAAAATCGTTCTATGTTTAGAATTGAATGATAGATCTCGACCCATTGTTTACGACAAAGAAGAACCTTGGTATATACGATCTCAACCTGTTGTTTATTATGAAACAAGAACCTCGGTATAAGGAAGATGCCACAAACAGTGGTGGAAAACCATTTGATAAGTCGTTGGTGAATGCCACGGGAAATCCTGATAAGTTCGAATAGTTCTTCAAAGAACTGTAGAGAAAATACTCTCACAATTTACAGAATAATGCACTTGTTCTTACAATAAGAAAGCTTTTATAGGCACAGCCTAGGAGACAAAGCATTAAACACTTCAAAACCACCCTCAACAACTTACTAAGACTTCTTGTAAGATTACAAATTAGACTCAACAACTCTCAACAACTTACTAAGACTTCCTGCAAGATTACAAATTAAATATAACACAAAAGTCAAAGGTAGGCTTAAAAACTCAACAACTTACTAAGACCATGCAAGCAAACAAGTTGTCTTGCATGATTACAAATTAAATACAACACAAAAGTCAAAGAGTCAAATCTTATATTTGAATAGCACACCATTATTACAGCACTTAAACATGCCAATTTAAGCTTGGGCTTGGCCAGATTCTTCTAGAGCTTCAATCATGTTGATGAATCTTTGTTACTCACGTGGGTCATGCTTAATGGGCCTCCACGAATTTACTTTAGTCCATGCCTCTTGAATTAGTCTGTTGAGTGTAGCTTTAAATTTACTTGCTCGTGCTCTCGTAACCGGCCCAATTGGCACTTGGACAAGTTCCTTTGAAGTTGTGCTATGATTTGCATCACTGCCCTCCTCTTGAAAAGGATTTGCCCTCAAATCATCACCTACATCAAAAGGACTCAAATCAGTAAATCTAGCTTGTAAGCATTGTCATTGATACGCTTTAGGACTTGGAAAGGTCCATCTCCTCTTGAAAGCAATTTGGAACGTCTTTGTTGGCTTGTTTTACATACTGCTCCGTTCTTCGCTCAATGTTGAGTCGTGCTTTCTCATGAATATGCTTGACAAATTCAGCTTTCTTTTTGCCATCTAAATTACCATGCTCAGTCAAAGGTAAAGTAGATAAATCCAATGGAGTTAAAGGAATAAATCCGTACACAATTTCAAATGGTAAAAATTTAGTAGCATAATGAATAGATTTTTTATAAGCAAACTCAACATGTGGTAAACATTCTTCCCATATTTTGATGTTATTTTTAATGATTGCCATCAATAAAGTAGACAAAGTCTTGTTTACTACTTCAGCTTGACCATCAGTTTGTGGATGACAAGTAGTAGAAAGCAATAGTTTAGTACCTAACTTACACCACAAAGTCTTCCAAAAATAGCTCAAGAACTTAGCATCTCTATCCAAAACAATTGTTCTAGGCATGCCATGTAATCTCACAATCTCTTTAAAGAACAAATCAGCAACATGCGAGGCATCATCCATTTTTTGACATGGAATAAAGTGTGCCATCTTAGAAAATCTATCCACAACCACAAAAATTGAATCTCTCCCATGTTTAGTCCTAGGCAATCCTAACACAAAGTCCATGGAAATATCAATCCAAGACTTACTAGGAATTGGTAAAGGGGTATACAAACCATTGGATCTCACTCTAGATTTGGCATTCCTACATGTGACACATCTACCACAAATTCTCTTAACATCTCTTTTCATGTGAGGCCAATAAAAGTGTTCCTGCAAAACAACTGAAGTCTTTGCAACTCCAAAATGTCCCATTAATCCCCCACCATGAGATTCCTACACTAACAACTCAATCGAGGAACAATTTGGTACGCATAACTTATTCTCTTAAAACAGGAATCCATCAAGCCTAAAGAACTTACCACAAGCGGTTTTCTCACAAGCCCGATATGCCTCAAAAAATTTGTGGTCATCAGCGTATATGTTTTTAATATGCTCAAAATCAAGCAATTTTGCATCAAGTGTTGAGAGTAATGCGTACCAGCAAGAAAGTGCATCGGCGACCACATTCTCCTTGCCTTGCTTATACCGGATGAGGTATGGAAACGCCTCAATGAACTCCACCCAACGCGCATGCCTTTTGTTTAGCTTGCGTTGTCCCTTCAAGTGTTTCAAGGACTCATGATCAGTGTAAATCAAGAATTCCTTAGGCCACACGTCTCTAAAGCCCGAACCAATGCATACTACTCCTTATCATAAGTTTGGTAGTTTAAGGCTGCCTCGCTTAGTTTCTCATTGAAGTAAGCAACTGGTCGTCCTTCTTGCCTAAAAACTGCGCCTATGCCAATACCTGAAGCATCATATTCAACCTCAAACATTTTCATAAAATTAGGTAAAAACAATAAGGGGGCGTTGGTTAGCTTCTCTTTGATTAATTGGAGCGCCTTCTTTTGTTCTTCTCCCCATCTAAATCCAACGTTCTTCTTGATCGCTTCGGTAATTGGTGCGGTTATGCTACTAAAGTCCATGAAAACTACAAACATTACCTACACTTGTGGGACTCATCCATTCTTGGATTGCACATACCTTCTTTTCATCAACCTGTATACCTTGTGTAGTAACAACAAATCCTAGAAATACAAGCTTATCAGTGTAAAAAGTACACTTCTTCAAATTAGCAAACAACTTTTCTTTCCTAAGGACATCTAAAACAGATTTCAAATGTACTACATGATCGTCCGCATTTTTACTATAAATGAATATATCATCAAAGCAGACAACTACAAATCTGCCTATAAATGCAAGAAAAACATGATTCATAAGTCTCATAAAGGTGCTCGGAGCATTAGTCAATCCAAAAGGCATGACTAACCATTCATACAAACCATACTTTGTTTTAAAAGCAGTTTTCCATTCATCTCCTTCTTTTATTCTAATATGATGATAACTACTCTTTAAATCAATCTTAGAAAATAAACAAGAACCATGCAGTTCATCTAACATATCATCTAAAAGAGAAATAGGATGACAATACCTTACCGTTATGTTGTTGATGGCTAGGCAATCAATGCACATTCTCCATGTCCCATCCTTCTTAGGTACAAGTAAAACCGGAATGGCGCATGGACTCATGCTCTCCCTCACATGCCCTTTTTCCAACAACTCACTTAGTTGCCGTTGAAGCTCATTTGTCTCCTTGAGATTGCTCCTATAGGCTAGTCGGTTTGGAATTGTCGCACCAGGAGCAAAATCAATTTGATGTTCAATCCCTCGGATTGGAGGTAACCTATATGGTGTTTCCTCAAGAAATACATCCTCATACTTTTGCAAAACAGAAACAACAGAACTAGGCAAAGCAAGGTCAAGTTCTTTAGCATTTAGACACGCCTCTTTGTATAAAAGTAAAATCATCGGCTGATTTGAAAATATTGCTCACTTAATTTCACTCACTTTTGCATAGAAATTCTTTTGTTTTCTCTCTGATTTTCTCTCAATGGCCGAATTTTGATTTTCTTTTTCTCTCTCAGTTTTCTCAGCCTCTCTCTGATTTTCGCTCCTTTTCTTTTGTTCACTCTCTTCTTGCAATCCCACTTGATCCTTATGTACTTGCTGCGGACTCAATGGTACAAGAGTGATTGATCATTGATTAAGTACAAAGGAGCATTTGTACGTAAAACCATCATGCTTCACACACCTATCAAACTGCCATGGACACCCTAGCAATTAGTGTTCAGCTTGCATCAGTACTACATCACACAATACTTCATCTTCTTATTTATCAATTTGAAATGCGACTAACACCTGCTTGTTCACCCTTATCTCACCACTATCATTTAAGCATTGCAACTTGTACGGTCTAGGGTGCTTCAACACAGGTAGTCCCAATTTTTCACCAATAATTGTGCTTGCAACATTAGTACAACTACCATCGTCAATAATCACACTACATACCTTGTCCTTGACGTAGCACCTAGTGTGAAAGATGTTCTCCCACTACACATCATCAACTCCTTTTTCTTGCAAGCTCAATGCTCTCCTTGCCACCCATGTCAATGCATCAGGGGCTAAATATTCCTCCTCGAAAACGTGCTCCAATGGTGGCATGTTGTCATTTTCGGAATCTTCATTGTCGGTCACAATTTCACCGTTGTCTTGCAACACCATGACCAACTTGTTTGGACATTGACTTGCTATGTGTCCCCTGCCTTGACATTTACAAAATTTAATGTCACAATTCCTAGAGGTAGAAGTGTCAGTTTTACCTTGAGGAATGTGGTGGGTGTTCGCAGACTTGGACTTGGCTTTGGATGTTTGTGATTTTTCCATCTGCTTGGTATAAATTGGTTTGGTAGAACTGGAGTTATGGGCTGCACGAGACACACCCTCCTTCTTGAGTTGTTGCTCCACTTTGATTGTCATATGCACTATATCTTCCAACTCCACATAATGTTGCATGTCTACCTTATCTTGGATTTCCTTGTTTAATCCAAATAAAAACCTAGTCATTGTAGCTTCTCGGTCTAATCCGGATCATAGCAATCTCCATATCCTTGTAGTTATCCTCTACACTCCGGCTTCCCTGCCTAAGACCTTGTAGCTTTTTGTACAACTCTCGATAGTAGTAGTAGTAACTTGGAACGAACCACTTTCTCATCACTATTTTCATCTCCTCCCATGTTTCTACTGGTCGTTCTCTATTCCGCCTCCTGTTTATAACAAGCTGATCCCACCAAGTAATAGTATAGTTAGAAAATTTAATCACAACGAATTTTACCTTCTTTGTTTCAGAATAGTTGTGGCAGTCAAATACGAAATCCATCTTCTTCTCCCACTCAAGGTATGCTTCAGGATCGGGTCTACCTTAAAATGACGAAATCTTCATCTTAATACTACCCAAGTTATTATCTTCCCGGTTCCTAGCTTCTCTAAACCGCCCTCCATGTCTCCTATTACTAACAATAGAAGCCCGATCATCTTCTTCATCAAAACCAACCTCGTAAGGCTCCTCATCTTCAACCCTCACTCCCCTCGGTTGAACTCTTTCCCTTATATGCACATTAAGGGCGTTTTGTGGCTACTTCTCACATTTATTCTCCATTTGATCTATCCATTCGTGAACCTGCTCTAGTTCCAACCTCGTCACACGCCTCATCTCACTCATCATGGCCTCCATAAACACTTTCGGATCAGTCAAATTCATTGCATCTTCGGCAATGCTCTTAGCACTGTTGTGAGACATGATTGCTGTAGGGCAAAGTTAGAAAGGAAAAAGAAAAAAAAAAACGACCTCACAATTTACGCCCTTACGTGTTTACACTCAAGAAAGGAAAATCACTTTGCACTCGTGTTTCACTCAAAAATACGTGGCTTTTAACCCTCTAATGTTCTCACCACTCTTGCGTTTTTCCACTCGATAATTCTCTTCCACTTCTTTTGAAACTAAACAATACTTCAAAATTTTCAGAAACGATTCACCAAGAAGACATCAAGGAATTTCAGATAGCAGGAATACAAGGAACACTACTGATTAGATTTTTGAAAGCCCAAAATAGAAAATCTTCCACGAAAAAAAATATTTGAGTTGGGGTGAGGTGATTTCTAGACTTATTGGAATCCAAAAAAAAAATGAATGAAAACAATCAATTTTTTTTTCTCTTTTTTTTTTAATGATCCTTATTTTTCTTCTTTTTCTTCTTCTTCTTCTTCTTCTTCTTTTTTATGATCATCAACTAGCTTTTGACAATAACAGAATAAGATTTCAAAATAAACTAGAACAAACAAAATACGAGCGGAATGGGGTAGAGGAAATTCTGCTAAACTAGGGTATGTGAACCGAATTTGGAAACTACAAGAACACGGAATAAAGAAACAAAAGAAAGATTTTAAGGGATAGGGAAACCTGAACTAGAACTTGTGCTTTGATACCAAATGATGCAAATTCCAAATGATGTGAATTCCCGCCAAAATAACGAGATCCGACAACAAAAAAAGGAACCCAAGATCGTTCTACGTTCAGAATTGAATGTTAGACCTCGACTCGTTATTTATGACAAACAAGAACCTTGGTATATACGACCTTAACCCATTGTTTATTGCGAAACAAGAACCTCGATATAAGGGAGACCCCACAAATAGTGGTGGAAAACCGTTTGATAAGTCATTAGTGAACGCCATGGGAAATCCCGATAAGTTCGAATAGTTCTTCAAAGAACTACAGAGAAAATACTCTCACAATTTACTAAATAATGTCTTTGTTCTTACAATAAGAATGCTTTTATAGGCATAGCCTGGGAGATAAAGCATTAAACACTTCAAAACCACTCTCAAAAACTCTCAACAACTTACTAAAACTTCTTACAAGATTACAAATTAGGTTCAACAACTCTCAACAACTTACTAAGACTTCTTGTAAGATTACAAATTAAATATAACACAAAAGTCAAAGGTGGGCTTAACAACTCAACAACTTACTAAGACCATGCAAGCAAACAAGTTGTTTTGCATGATTACAAATTAAATATAACACAAAAATCAAAGAGTCAAATTCCATATTTAAATAGCACACCATTATTACAACCCTTAAACATGCCAATTTAAGCTTGGTCTTGGCCAGATTCTTCTAGAACTTCAATCATGTTGATAAATCTTTATTGCTCACGTGGGTCATGCTCAATGGGTCTCCATGAATTTTCTTCAGTCCATGCCTCTTGAATCAGTCCGTTGAGTGCAGCTTTAAATTTCCTTGCTCGTGCTCTCATAACTGGCCCAATTGGCACTTGGACAAGTTCCTTTGAAGTTGTGGTATGATTTGCATCAGGTTTGTCCTAAGGGAAGAAAGGCATGGTAGAGGTTTTTCCAAGAGATCCGAGATGGCGAGATGGGACTGACAGAAACCTAGGAAACATCAAAATGAAGATACCATCGTTCCAAGGAAAAATGATCCTGAAGCATA
>NC_080417.1:71922812-72150312 GCF_029873635.1 Malania oleifera | reverse complement strand
AGATTGGCCCTAAGAAAGATTAAGGCTTAATAAACTTAATCCAATTTTTTGATGGAGTTAATCTTGCTTAAATGTTGTAATCTCCTTAATAATGGTGTGCTATTCAAATATGGGATTTGACTTTTTGACTTAAATACATTTAATTTGTAATCTTACAAGACAACTTGTTTGCTTGCATGTGCAAGCCTTTGTAAGTTGTGTTATTATTAATTGTGTTAGGTTGAGAGTTGTAATCTTGCAAGACAACTTGTTTGCTTGCATATGCATGTTTTTTGTAAGTTGTGTTATTATTAATTGTGTAGGTTGAGAGTTGTTAAGAGTTGTTAATAGTAACATGCTTTGTATCACAAGCTATGCCTATAAATAGCCTTCTCATTGTAAGAACAAAGATATGATGGAATAAAAATATGAGGGTTTGTTTCTTCTTGGTTCTTCAGAGAACTTGTGAACTTATCAAGGATTTTTCCTTGTGGCGTTCAAAATTTATACCTTCGGTTCGTGATTTAATTATAATCATTGGGTCGAAGTTTGTTACTTTATACCTTTAGTTTGTGATTTAATTAAAATCATTGAATCAAGATTTGTTACTTTCTTACCTTTGGTTCGCGTTTAATTTATAAACATTGAGTCTGGGTTTTCTATCAAAAATCTGAATTTTAACTTTCTTGTGCAAACATTCCAATATTTATTGTTGGGTTTCAACGCGTGTCGGTTGAGGTTCGCATCATTTGGCAAGTATTCCAATATTGTTCGTTGGGTCTTAACGCGTGTCGATTGTGGTTCGCATTAGATTCCCATGGCTTATTTCCCAAGTCTTGGTTAATAGCTAGAGGTTAATGGATTTGTCTTTTTGAGTCTTCCATCTTTGATTCATTCTTTACAAGCTCAACCTTCTTTACTTCCCACTCGGTCTTCCATCTCTTCAACTCATAGTTTGCCTCAATCAACTCATTCACTTCCACTTGAAGCTTCCTCGTACTTTATATTCTTTCCCACGACTATCTCCCACTCTTTCTCCAAATGATGGTGTAATCTCTTCTAATACTTGAAATGCTACCTCGAAAAGTTCAAGGTCCAATTTCAATATTGAGATTAATTTATCCTATTATTGCTCTCATGGTTTCATCAAATGCTCTGATTAATATATTTCTTTTCTTTATTTTCGACTTGTCAATTCCAAATTTTACCAACATTTAGTATGAACATATGTTCAATGTAGATCCATTATCAACTAGAACTTTCAATATGACCATCTAACCATATTTTACTGCACTACGTAGAGGACTCACATCACCTCTTCGTTTTGCTTATATTTCATCATTAGTGTATTTTGTATTGTTAACCGTTAATATAGAATTAACTAGATCCTCAAATTGTTCAATGGGACCATTTAAAGGCACATAAGCTTCATTTAGAACATTTATCAATGCATTTGTATGACTTTCAAAAGATGTGAGTAGATTGAATATGAATATTTTGGCTAGAGTCTTGTTTAGTTGTTCCA
Source organism: Malania oleifera (assembly GCF_029873635.1). NCBI lineage: Eukaryota > Viridiplantae > Streptophyta > Magnoliopsida > Santalales > Ximeniaceae > Malania > Malania oleifera. Next base: position 72,148,808 of record NC_080417.1, on the reverse strand, counting down.
CTATATTTGTATAATCGATCTTGAGTTGTTGTTAGAACTTGACCACTCCTCATCACTAACCTTTATAGTCTTTTCCTTCTTAGGTTCCTTCTTTTTGTCTTCAAGAACCATGTCTTTTCCTTTCCTCCTTCTTTCCAGATCTTCTGGACTGCTTCTTATTATGTTTGCTTCATATTTCCATGACACAACTTGGTTTAAGGAATATAGAAATGATGTAGGTGGCTTGGTGGTTATGGATTCCACACTAGATGGGGATGGTACATGGTATTATATGTACATTGGTAGGTAATGGTAATGGATGGTTTAGGATTTTGGAGTTCAAAAATTTTTAGGGCATTAATGGAAGTATTTCTACGATCTGGCAATGGATTAGTTTCAATGTTAGGATTGGCAGTATCTACAATGGGTTGGAGCCTGATAATATTAGCATCAATAAGATCTTGTACTATGTGTTTGAGAGCTAGGAAGGCATTTGTGGTGCAGCCAAGTGCGTTCATATGATACTTACATGAAACATTTGGAATTATGGAACCTCATATTTTTTCCAAGCTTTAGAGGTATAACGGCAATCTTCCCTTAGGATACTGATTGGTGGTACAAATTGACCATGGGTGTTAGTAGTGTGGTAAATTCTCTTCTAGGTCTAGGAATAAAGTATTTTGGTTAGGACTGTGATTTGATGAATTTGGAGCATTGGTTGGTTGATCAATAATGGGTTAAGTAGTATAGGCACAAACAACTTGCGTAGTCTAATTCTATGTCTTTCCTTGAGATACGAAGTGACTTCCCCTTCCCTCTTCTCTTTCTTGACGAGTGTCTTATTTGCAGTGACTTGCTCAGCTATTTTTAAAAGGGTGTAATCAGTTAGCTTTCCTATTTTCAGACCACTTTGAATTCTCTTTCCAATTGCCACCACTATTACGAAGTTGGATAAGCTTTGTGGGATTAGCTTATCGTAGCTCTTCAGTGTCCTTACAAACGTACTCATCATTTCTATATCGGATAATGGTGGATTCACTTGTGCTACAACCTTTCTCCATTTTTATACATAATCTTTGAAGGTTTCAGAACCTTTCTTCTTTATGTTCTGCAAACTCATCCAATTTATGGTAACATCAACATTGAATTGGTATTATTTCATAAACAAGTTAGCTAGATCCCTCTATTTTTTAAAATTTTCTTTTATTCAATAAAGCATAACATGTATGAGCAACTTTGGGTTCGTTGCATATGGTGCTGTCTTTCTTGCATATATTTGTAGATGGATCTTAGGACACTATAATAATATTTGTCAAAATTTAGAGCCTTGAACTTTTTTTGGAAGTACCACATCTATGAAAAGACGAAGATCTTCAAATTCATCCACTCATCCATCTTTTATTCCTTTGGATTGATCTTAGTTGCTCTTCAAGATGGGTTCTAAGACAAGGAGCCTCTCCTACATGGTCTGATAAACTAGAATAATGATCTAGATCCTTGTCCCATTGATGAGAATCAATAAGCGTCATTAAAGGATCCATTGCATGTTCCTGTTGGGCATATCACTAGAGCGAAATCCAATAGATCAAAAAAGTACTTTATGAGCTGATTCAAGATATTTGGGCTTATTCAAAATTGGGGCACTCCAAGCTTGAACCAAAGAAAGATGAAGGCTTAATAAACTTAATCCAAGTTTTTGATGGAGCTAATCTTACTTAATAACTGTAATCTCCTTATTAATGGTGTGCTATTCAATTATGAGATTTGACTTTTTGGCTTTTGTCTTTACATTTAATTTATAATTTTACAAGACAACTTAACTTGCATGAGTTTTTAGTAAGTTGTGAGAGTAATTAATGTGTCTAGAAAGTTGGTGTATTTATTATTTGTGTCTCCCTTTGATGCGAACCCCAATCGACACATGTTCAGACCCAATGTACAATATTGGAATACTTGTCAAATGATACGACCCTCAACCGACACGCATTCAAACCCTGTACAATCAATATTGTAATGTTTGCCCAAGAAAGCTAAAATTTATATTTTAGATAGAAAACCCCCGACCCAATGTTTATAAATTAAAAACGAACCGAAGTTTTAGTAACAAACCTTGACCGAATGATTATAATTAAATCATGAATCGAAGGTAAAAAGCAACAAACTTCAACCCAATGATTATAATTAAATCACGAACTGAAGGTATAAAATTTGAATGCCACAAGGAAAAACCTTGATAAGTTCACAAGTTCTCTGAAGAACCAAGAAGAAACAAACCCTCACATTTTTATTCCATCATGTCTTTGTTCTTACAATGAGAAGGCTATTTATAGGTATAGCTTGGGAGACAAAGCATTAAACACTTCCAACAACTCTTCACAACTCTCAACCTAACACAATTATTAATAACACAACTTACAAGGACATGCACATGCAAGCAAACAAGTTATCTTTCAAGATTACAACAACTCTCAACCTAACACAATTAATAATAACACAACTTACAAAGACATGCACATGCAAGAAAACAAGTTGTTTTGCAAGATAACAAATTAAATGTAAAGATTTAAGTCAAAAAGTTAAATCTCATATTTGAATAGCACACCATTATTAAAGAGATTATAGCATTTAAGCAAGATCAACTCTATCAAAAACTTGGATTAAGTTTATTAAGTCTTCATCTTTCTTTGGGTCAAGCTTGGAGTGCCCCATTTTTTAATAAGCTCAAATATCTCGAATCAGCCTATGAAGTGCTTCTTTGATCTTCTTGGATCTCTCTCTAGTGATAGGGCCAACTCGAACATGTAATGGATCCTTTAATGGTGCTTGTCGATTCTCATCATTTAATGGTGCTTGTCGATTCTCATCACCCATGCTTGTGTGGGAATTGCTAAATATTTAATGTCCTTGTCTCCCATGATTGTGTGGTATTTGCTAAGCGTTTAATGTCCTTATCCCCCATGCTAGCTATATATATCTCACCATTGTAAGAACTAAACTCATTGAATAGAAATCAAGAAAAAGTAAGGATTTGTTTCTTCTTTTGGTTCTTCAGAGAAATTGCGAACTTATCAAGGATTCTTCCTTATGGCATTCAAATTTTATACCTTCGATTCATGACTAAGTTATAATCATTAGGTCAGAGTTTGTTACTTTATACTTTCGGTTGACGTTTCATTTATAAACGTTTGTTCGGAGTTTCCTATATAAAATCTGATTTTTAGCTTTCTTAGGCAAGCATTCCAATATTGTTTGCTGGGTCTCAATGTGTGTCGGTTGAGGTTCGCATCATTTGGTATCAGAGCTTATGCTCTAAAATCAGGTTTACTATCCTTTTATCTTTTGTTTCTTGTTATCGTCCTATCTTGTTCCGTTCGTGTTCATTATTCATTATTCTTGTTTTGTTGTGTGTACCAAGTTGAGAAGAAAAAAAAAAAAAAACGTCAGAAAGAAAAAAAAAAAAAAAAAAGGAGATGGTCAAAAAAAGAACAGAAAGCAAAAAAAAAAGAAGGTGATATTGAAGCAACAGATACTATTATTTGGTACTTATCAAAGTTATTTTTTTTTTTTCTTGAATCATGACTTTTGTAATTTTATTTCTCTCAAAAAATTTGATTTTTGTCTTCTCCATTTGATTCATTGTTTCAATAATATTTTTCTTGCCATCGGTGTTGGTTTAAATACTACACGTTGAATTTCTTGACCACGTTTATTAGTTCAATAAAGAGCTGAAAAGAGGAAACTGCAAGTGGAAAACACGTGAGGGAGTGTTGTGAGGATTGTTTCTAACATTATTTTTTCTATAATTTCAAAAATATGTCTTCCAGGGGTGACACAACAAACAAAGAAGGAAGGGACGAGTCATCTTTCATGTTGCAGACTATACAACAACAATTTGAACGCATAAACGTGGTGTTTAATGAGATTCAAGATCGAATGGATAGGCAGGACACTATAATTGCTACTTGGCGCGAGGGGCGTCCCAAAGAGTCCTTAATGCTAGAAGGCAAGAAAGGCGTACGCACGTCGATAATTCTGATGGCAACCACAAGGATGAGTTCGAAGATGAAGAGGATCAAACTGTTTTGAACGATGAGGGAAGGTTTGTGCCAAGGGGAGAAAGGCGTGGTACAGGTTTCTAAAGAGATCCGAGATGGTGAGATGGGACTGACAGAAACCTAGGAAATATCAAAATGAAGATACCATCATTCCAAGGAAAAAACGATCCTGAAGCATACTCGGAATGGAGAAGAAAGTGGAGTTGATTTTTGAGTGCCACAACTACTCGGAGGAGAAAAAGGTAACAAACAAGAGAAGAAACCATGAGAGGTGTGTTGAGACATGGGAGGAAATGAAGGCCATCATGAGGAGGCGGTTTGTCCCTAGTCACTACTATAGGGACTTGTATCATAAATTACAAAGTCTTACGCAAGGCTACAGGAGCGTGGATGGCTGCTACAAGGATATAGAAATCGCCATTATTCGGGCTAATGTAGTCCTCTACCATAGCGAGGTTTTTGAATGGATCGAGACATTGCCAATGTGGTGGAGTTGTAACACTACATGGAGTTGGAGGACATGGTGCACATGGAAATAAAGGTGGAACGACAACTTAAAAGGAAAGATGAAGGAGTTGTTTTAAAGGCAAAAACTAAACCACCAAAACGGATAGATGAAGTTCCCATTGTCAACAAAGGTAAAACTGAATTCCAAACTCGCAATCATGATATTAAGTGTTTTCTTTGTTTGGGAGTAGGTCACATTGCTTCACAATGTCTAAATAAGAGGACCATAATCACACGTGATGATGGAGAAGTGGAAATCGAAAGCAATAGCGATGATGACCAAATGTCACTGCCTGGGGACACTTGTAATGATGATGTGGAGTATCCGGTGGAGGGTGAGTCACTTGTGGCTAGGTGTGCTTTAAGTGCCCAAGTCAAAGAAGATGATGTGAATTCCCGCCAAAATAACAAGATCCGACAAAAAAAAGGAACCCAAGATCGTTCTATGTTCAGAATTGAATGATAGACCTCGACCCGTTGTATATGACAAAGCATTAAACACTTCAAATCACTCTCAACAACTTACTAAGACTTCTTACAAGATTACAAATTAGACTCAACAACTCTCAACAACTTACTAAGACTTCTTATAAGATTATAAATTAAATATAACACAAAAGTCAAAGATAGACTTAACAACTCAATAATTTACTAAGACCATGCAAGCAAACAAGTTGTCTTGCATGATTACAATTATAACACAAAAGTCAAAGAGTCAAATCTCATATTTGAATAGCCCGCCATATTTAAGTTCCATCAAAAACTTGGATTAAGTTTAGTAAACCTTTATATTTCTTTGGGCCAAACTTGGAGTGACCCATTTTTTAATAAGCCCAAATATCTTGAATCATCCTATGAAGTGCTTCTTTGATCTTCTTGGATCTTACTCTAGTAATAGGCCCAACTGGAACATGCAATGGATCCTTTAACGATGCTTGTTGATTTTCATTATTGGCCTTAACCAGATTCTTCTAGAGCTTCAATCATGTTGATGAATCTTGGTTGCTCACGTGGGTCATGCTCAATGGGGCTCCTCGAATTTGCTTAAGTCCATGCCTCTTGAATCAGTCCATTAAGTGCAGCTTTAAATTTCCTTGCTCGTGCTCTCGTAACCAGCCCAATTGGCACTTGGACAAGTTCCTTTGAAGTTGTGCTATGATTTGCATCATTCCCCTCCTCTTGAAAAGGATATGCCCTCAAATCATCACCTACATCAAAAGGACTTAAATCAGCAACATTAAAAGTGGAACTTACATTGTACTCACCAGGTAAATCTAGCTTGTAAGCGTTGTCATTGATGCACTCTAGGACTTGGAAAGGTCCATCTCCTCTTTGAAGCAATTTGGAACGTCTTTGCGCCGAAAATCTCTCTTTTCTTATATGCAACCAAACCCAATCTTCGGGGTTCAAAAAGCAGCTTGTGACGCCCCTTGTTGGCTTGTTTTACATACTACTCCGTTCTTCGCTCAATGTTGAGTCGTGCTTTCTCAGGAATCTACTTGACAAAGTCAGCTTTTTTTTTTTTTCATCTAAATTAACATGCTCAGCCAAAGGTAAATGAGATAAATCCAATGGAGTTAAAGGATTAAATCCATACACAATTTCAAATAGTGAAAATTTGGTAGCAGAATGAACATATCTGTTATAAGCAAACTCAACATGTGGTAAACATTTTTCCCATGTTTTGATGTTATTTTTAATGATTGCCCTTAATAAAGTATACAAAGTCCTATTTACTACTTTAATTTGACCATCAGTTTGTGGATGACAAGTAGTAGAAAACAATAGCTTAGTACCTAACTTACACCACAAGGTCTTCCAAAAATAGCTCAAGAACTTAGCATCTTTATCCGAAACAATTGTTCTAGGCATGCTATGTAATCTCACAATCTCTCTAAAGAACAAATGAGCAACATGCGACGCATCATCCATTTTGTGACATGGAATAAAGTGTGCATCTTAAAAAATCTAACCACAACCACAAAAATTGAATCTCTCGTGTTTAGTCCTAGGCAATCCTAACACTAAATCCATTGAAATATCAATCCAAGGTTCACTAGGAATTGGTAAAGGGGTAAACAAACCATTGGACCTCACTCTGGATTTGGCTTGCCTATATATGACACATCTACCACAAATTCTCTCATCATCTCTTTTCATGTGAGGCCAATAGAAGTCCTGCAAAATGGCTAAAGTCTTTGCAACTCCAAAATGTCCCATTAATCCCCCACCATGAGATTCTTGCACTAACAACTCCCTCAAGGAACAATTTGGAACGCATAACTTATTCTCTCAAAATAGGAATCCATCAAGCCTAAAGAACTTACCATAAGCGGTTTTCTCACAAGCCCGGTATACTTCACAGAATTTGTGGTCATCAGCGTATAAGTTTATAGTGTGCTCAAAACCAAGCAATTTTGCATCAAGTGTGGAGAGTAATGCATACTTGCGAGAAAGTGTATCGGCAACCACATTCTCCTTGCCTTGCTTATACCAGATGATGTATGGAAACGTCTCAATGAACTCCACCCAATGCGCATGCCTTTTGTTTAGCTTGTGTTGTCCCTTCAAGTGTTTCAAGGACTCATGACCAGTGTGAATCATGAATTCCTTAGGCCATAGGTAGTGTTGCCATGTCTCTAAAGTTCGAACCAATGCATACAACTCTTTATCATAAGTTGGGTAGTTTAAGGCTGGCCGCCTTAGTTTCTCGCTAAAGTAAGCAACTGGTCGTCCTTCCTGCATAAGAACTGCACCTATGCCAATAACTGAAGCATCACATTCAATCTCAAATGTTTTCGAAAAGTTAGGTAAAGACAATAAGGGGGCGTTGGTTAGCTTCTTTTGATTAATTTGAACGCCTTCTCTTGTTCTTCTCCCCATCTAAATCCAACGTTCTTTTTTATCATTTCAGTAAGTGGTGCGGCAATGCTGCTAAATTCCTTCACAAACTGCCGGTATAAACTAGCAAGTCCATGAAAACTACGAACATTACCTACACTTGACGGACTCGGCCACTCTTGGATTGCACGTACCTTCTCTTCATCGACCTGTATACCTTGTGTACTAAAAACAAATCCCGGAAATACAAGCTTATCGGTGTAAAAAGTGCACTTCTTCAGACTAGCAAACAACTTTTCTTTCTTAAGGACATCTAAAACAGATTTCAAATGTACTACATGATTGTCCGCATTTTTGCTATAAATGAGTATATCATCAAAGTAGACAACTACGAATCTGCCTATAAATGCACGCAAAACATGATTCATAAGTCTCATAAAGGGGCGCAGATCATTAGTCAATCCAAAAGGCATGACTAACCATTCATACAAATCATACTTTGTTTTGAAGATAGTTTTCCATTCATCTCCTTCTTTTATTCTAATCTGCTGATAACCACTCTTTAAATCAATCTTAGAAAATACACAAGAACCATGCAATTCATCTAACATATCATCTAAGCGAGGAATAGGATGACGATGCTTTATCGTTATGTTGTTGATGGCTTGGCAATGAACGCACATTCTCCACGTTCCATCCTTCTTAGGTACTAGTAAGATCAGAACGGTGCATGGACTCATGCTCTCCCTCACGTGCCCTTTTTCCAACAACTCACTTACCTACCGTTGAAGCTCCATTCTCGCCTCGGGATTGCTCCTATAGGCTGGTCGGTTCGGAATTGTCGCACTAGGAACAAAATCAATTTGATATTCAATCCCTCGAATTGGAGGTAACCCATGTGGTGTTTCCTCCGGAAAGACATTCTCGTACTCCTGCAAAGGGGAAACAACATAACTAGGCAAAGCAAGGTCAAGTTCATTAGTATTTAGACACACTTCTTTGTACAAAAGTACAATCATCGGCTGATTTGAAAACATTGCTCACTTAATTTCACTCACTTTTGCATAGAAATTCCTTTGTTTTCTCTCTGATTTTCTATCAATGGCCAAATTTTGATTTTCTTTTTCTCTCTCATTTTTCTCAGCCTCTCTCTGATTTTCACTCCTTTTCTTTGTTCACTCTATTTTTGCAATCTCACTTGATCCTCATATACATGTTGTAGACTCAATGGTACAAGAGTGATTGATCGTTGATTAAGTACAAAGGAGTATTAGTTCATAAAGCCATCATGCTTCACACGCCTACGCCCAAGCAATAAGTGTCCATCTTGCATCGATACTACATCACACAACACTTCATCTTCATATTTACCGATTCGAAATGTGACTAACACCTGCTTGTTCACCCTTATCTCACCACTATCATTTAACCATTGCAACTTGTACAGTCTAGGGTGCTTCAACACGGGTAGTCCCAATTTTTCCACCATAATTATGCTTACAACATTAGTACAACTACCACAATCAATAATCACACTACATACATTGTCTTTGACATAGCACCTAGTGTGAAATATGTTCTCCTGCTGTACTTCAACAACTCCTTTTGCTTGCAAGCTCAATGCTCTCCTTGCCACCAATGTCAATGCATCAGGGACTAAATATTCCTCCTTGGAAATGTTTTCCAATGGTGGCATGTCGTCATCGGACTCTTCATTGTCGGTCACAATTTCACCATTGTCTTACAACACCATGACCTGCTTGTTTGGACATTGACTTGCTCTGTGTCCCCTGTCTTAACATTTAAAACATTTAATGTCACGATTCCTAGAGGTAGAAGTGTCAGTTTTATCTTGAGGAACGTGGCGGGTGTTTGCGGACTTGGGCTCAGCTTTGGACGTTTGTGACTTGTCCATCTGCTTGGTATAACTCAATTTCCAAGAGGTAGAACTGGAGTTATGGGTTGCACGAGACACACCCCCCTTCTTGAGTTGTTGCTCCACTTTGATGGACATGTGCACCATATCTTCCAACTCCACATTATGCTGCATGTCTACCTTATCTTAAATTTCCCGGTTTAATCCTAATAAAAACCTAGCCATTGTAGCTTCTTGGTCTTCCTCTACATTAGCCCAGATCATTGCAATCTTCATCTCCTTGTAGTAATCCTTTACGCTCTAGCTTCCCTGCCTAAGACCTTGTAGCTTTTTGTACAACTCTCCGTCGTAGTAACTTGGAACAAACCGCTTTCTCATCACTGTTTTCATCTCCTCCCATGTTTCTATTGGTCGTTCTCCATTCCGCCTCCTGTTATAACAAGCTGATCCCACCAAGTAATAGCATAGTCAGAAAATTCAATCACACCTAATTTTACCTTCTTTGTTTCAAAATAGTTGTGGCAGTCAAATTCAAAATCTATCTTCTTCTACCACTCAAGGTATGCTTCAGGGTCGGATCTACCTAGAAATGATAGAATCTTCATCTTAATACTAACCAAGTTGTTATCTTTCCGGTTCCTAACTTCTCTAAACCGCCCTCCATGTCTCCTATTACTAACAATAGAATCCCGATCATCTTCTTCATCAAAACCAACCCTGTAAGGCTCTTCATCTTCAACCCTCAATCCCCTCGGTTGAACTCTTTTCCTTCTACGCACATTAGGGGCGTTTTGTGGCTGATTCTCATGTGTATTCTCCATTTGATCTATTTGTTCGTGAACCTGCTCCAGTTCCAACCTCATCACACGCCTCATCTCACTCATCATAACCTCCATAAATACTTTCGGATCAGCCAGTTCCGTAGCATCTTTGGCAATGCTCTTAGTACTGTTGTGAGACAAGATTGCTACAGGGCAAAGTTAGAAAGAAAAAAAAAAAAAAAAGGACCTCACAATTCTCTCCCTTACGTGTTTACACACAAAAAAGGTGAATCACTCTACACTCGTGTTTCACTCAAAAAAATACATGGCTTTTAACCCTCTAATGTTCTCACCACTCTTTCCTTTTTCCACTCGATAATTCTCTTCCAGTTCTTTTGAAACTAAACAATACTTCAAAATTTAAAGTAACGATTCACCAAGAACTCATCAAGGAATTTCAAATAGCAGGAATACAAGGAACATGATTGATTAGATTTTTGAAAGTCCAAAATAACAAAACTTCCATGGGAAAAAAAAATATTTGATTTTGGGGTGAGGTGATTTCCAGACTTATTGGAATCCAAAAAAGAAATGAATGAAAACAATCAAAATTTTTTTTTTTTTTGTCATCCTTCTTTTTCTTCTTCTTCTTATTCTTATGATCAACAACTGGCTTTTGACAATAACAAAATAAGATTTCTAAATAAACCAGAACAAACAAAATACGAGCAGAATGGGGTAGAGAAAATTCGGCTAAACTAGGGTATGTGAATCGAATTTGGAAACTACAAGAACACAGAATAAAGAATCAAAAGAAAGGTTTTAAGGCATAGGCAAACCTGAACTAGAACTTGTGCTCTGATACCAAATGATGTGAATTCCCGCCAAAATAACGAGATCCGACAAAAAAAAAGAACCCAAGATCGTTCTACGTTCAAAATTGAATGATAGACCTTGACCCGTTGTTTACAACAAACAAGAACCTTGGTATATACGACCTCAATCCGTTGTTTATTGCGAAATAAGAACCTTGGTATAAGGAAGACGCCACAAACGGTGGTGGAAAATCGTTTGATAAGTCGTTGGTAAATGCCACGGGAAATCCCAATAAGTTTGAATAGTTCTTCAAAGAACTGCAGAGAAAATACACTCACAATTTTATTCAATGATGCTTTGTTTTTACAATAAGAATGCTTTTATAGGCATAACCTAAGAGACAAAGCATTAAACACTTCAAACCACTCTCAACAACTTACTAAGACTTCTTGCAAGATTACAAATTAGACTCAACAATTATCAACGACTTATTAAGACTTCTTGTAAGATTACAAATTTAATATAACACAAAAGTCAAAAGTAGGCTCAACAACTCAACAACTTACTAAGACCATGCAAGCAAACAAGTTGTCTTGCATGATTACAATTATAACACAAAAGTCAAAGAGTCAAATCCCATATTTGAATAGCACACCATATTTAAGTTCCATAAAAAACTTGGATTAAGTTTAGTAAACCTTCACATTTCTTTGGGCCAAGTTTAGAGTGGCCTGTTTTTGAATAAGCCTAAATATCTTGAATCAGCCCATGAAGTTCTTCTTTGATCTTCTTGGATCTTGCTCTAGTAATAGGCTCAACTGGAACATGTAATGGATCCTTTAATGATGTTTGATTCTCATCATTGGCCTTAGCGAGATTCTTCTAGAGCTTCAATCATGTTGATGAATCTTGGTTGCTCACGTGGGTCATGCTCAATGGGCCTCCATGAATTTGCTTGAGTCCATGCCTCTTGAATCAGTCCATTAAGTGAAACTTTAAATTTCCTTGCTCGTGCTCTCGTAGCCGGCCCAATTGGCACTTGGACAAGTTCCTTTGAAGTTGTGCTATAATTTGCATCAGATGACATGGAATGACAATAGGAGAACATTTTTCATACTAGATGTCACGTCAACAATAAGGTATGTAGTATGATCATTGATGGTGGAAGTTGTACTAATGTGGCTAACACTACTTTAGTTGAAAATTTTAATTTACCTACCTTGAAACTCCCTAGACCGTATAAGTTGAAGTGGCTGAATAATTGTGGGAAGGTTAAGGTAAATAGGCAAGTGCTAATTTCTTTTTCAATTAGGAAGTATACGGATGAAGTACTTTGTGATGTTGTTCCAGTGCATACGGGTCACATTTTATTGGGGTAGACCGTGGCAGCTCAATAGGAAGGTCACTTATGACAGGTTCAAGAATATGCATTTTGTTGTAAAAGACAATAAAATCGTTACTCTTGTACCATTGATTCCAAGACAAGTGTATGAAGATCAAATGAAATTAAAAAGAGAAAATGAGTTAAAAAAAAATTTGTGAGAGTTCAAAAAAAGATGATGAAATGGAGAGTGAAAGAAAAAAAAAAAAAGTGAAAAGAAAAAAGAGAGTGAAAAGAAAAGAGAGAGTGAAGAAAATAAGAGAAACAAAAAAATAAGTGAGTTTTTATGCTAAGGTGAGTGACGTCAAGAGTGTTTTTTTATACAAACTAGCCTATATTTGTATTCTTGTACAAATAGGCATGTTTTAATACTAATGAACTTGACAACGGCCTAGTGTTGTTGTCTCTTTGTTGCAAAAATATGAGGACGTGTTTCCTAATGAAGTGCCTAGTGGATTGCCACCTATTAGAGGAATAGAGCATCAAATTGATTTTGTGTTAGGTGCAACAATCCCTAACCGACTAGCCTATAAGAGTAATCTGGAGGAGAAAAAGAAACTTCAAAGGCAAGTTGAGGAGTTGATGGCCAAAGGACACGTAAGAGAGAGCATGAGTCTGTGTGTTGTATCGGTACTTCTTGTGCCTAAGAAGGATGGAACTTGGAGAATGTGTATTGATTGCAGGGCAGTCAACAACATTACGATAAAATATAGACATCCCATTCCTAGGTTAAATGACGTGTTAGATAAATTGCATGGGTCATGTATTTTCACAAAAATTGATTTGAAAAGTGAGTATCATCAAATTAGGATGAAAAAGGGTGATGAATGGAAAACTGCCTTTAAAACTAAATATGGATTGTATGAGTGGTTGGTAATGCCTTTTGGTCTAACCAATGCACCAAGTACATTCATGAGGTTAATGAATCATGCATTGCATGCATTTATAGGAAGATTTTTTGTGGTATATTTTGATGATATTTTGGTGTATAGAAAAAGTTTAGATGAGCAGAATGATCATTTGCATTGTGTACTTGATGTCTTGAGAAAAGAAAAAATTATTTGCCAATTTAAAGAAATGTTCCTTTTGCTTGGATAAAGTTGTATTTCTTTGCTATGTTGTTAGCACAAAAGGAATAGCGGTGGATGCAGAAAAGGTGAAGGCTATCAAGGAATGGCCCACACCTTTGTCAATCACGGAGGTAAGAAGTTTTCATGGTTTGACTAGTTTTTATCGGCGATTTGTCAAAGATTTTAGTACACTAGCCGCACCAGTCACTGAAATTGTTAAACAGTCTGTGGGCTTTAAATGGGTTAGTGATATGAATCAACAAGCTCCAATTGCACAGGATGATCTGCACATGCCAAGCAGACCCATCACAAGAGCTAGAGCCAAGAAGATCAAGAAGGTTGTGCAAGGACTAATTGAGAAGTTGTTTGAGCAAGAGTCAATGAGGGCCATGGACACTAAAAAAAAGGACCTTCTTGTAGAGCCTAAGATGGTAAATTGTCTAAAGACTTGTGCAGCTAGAACCTTAAGCCAATAGGGGCTATTTTGGGAAATTTTTATTGTTTTAACTAAAGTATGAGCTAAACAGTGGGTCAGTTGTGTCAATTAAGCATGACATGTGACTTACATATGTTTCATTAAATGACATGGCATACTTAAGGTTATGTGGGACTATTTTATTGGCTAGATTGATCTCATAGCCTATTTTTATTGGCTGGGCTGGTGTCATGGGTTTCTTTTATTTTCTATAAGTAGCCAACTCTCTGTTGTATTGAAAAAATAGACATTGGCTAAATACAATTTGAAGTGAGGTTTATTTTTCTTCAAGTTCTTCATTGAACTTTCAACGAACTTATCAAAGGTGCTACCTTTGTGGCGTTCATCCATTAATTTGATATTCTTGGTTTTTGCTTCATGTCAAGCAATAGGTCAAGGATCCAATACCATGTCGATTCTTATTTTGGGTTTGGGGTTTTGATAAATCTGATTTGGGGTTTCCGAACGTTCATTCTTGGGGTTTCGCATCATTTGGTATCAAAGTCTTGGTTCAAATCAGGTTCTATCTATCTTATTTTTCTTGTTTGCTTTCAAAAATTCTTTTATCTTATAATCATTTATCCTTATTTCATATTCTTCTTTCATCCGATCTACCTATCTTATTTTCTTGTTTCCGAAATTTTCCATCTCTTCTTTAATATCATCCATCATTAAGATTGAATCTTTTGTGACTGGAAATTGCAAGAAACACAGGAAGGCCGATTAGTGCACCCAAAAAGAAGAAGAAGAGGAGAAAAGGCAGTCTTTTGCATTCAAAAAATAAAAATAAAAGAGGAGGCAGCAACTTGAAGGTTTGTGCAATTTGTGGCTGCACTTAACTTGGATTCTCCTTTGACTTTATCTTAGTCCATTCTAAAATCTATTCAATTTATTATTCTGAATTGTGTTTGAATATATCCTTGGTCGAGTTGGTTATTTTGTTCCATTGAATTTCTTCTTATTTCCTTTGTGTCATTATTGTTTTCTTGACTTCTTTTTGTCTTTCCTTCGTTGTTTTGTGTCTAAAAGAACTAAAAGAGAAATCCTGAGTGGTAAAAAGCACAAGTGTGTGAGCGTATCATAGGGAAAAAACCAACAAAAAAAAATTTGTGTCAAAACACGAGTGTTGAGTGTTATTGTTTGAGAGTAAACACATAAGGGAGTGAGTGAGAAATTTTTTTCCCCTAATATCTTTTTTGTAGGTTTGAAATCATGAGTAGTAAGGCGGTTGGTGCTGAAACTTCCAATAAGGGTAGTGAGAATGAGAACCCTCCACAAGACTCATTCTTCACCTTGTAAGCCATTCAACAGCAGTTTGAAAGACTCAATATGGTTTTTGGGGAGTTCAAAGATAGATTGGATAGATAAGACGTTGCAATTGATGGACTAAGAAAATTACAATCCAATGAAAGGCGGCGAAGGCCACATACTCCTCCGATTTCTGAATTTGAACATGATATAGGTAGCAATGAAGCAAATGATGATGAACATGACGGTATGGGTAGATCTGCTTATCGAGGTGCCAGGCAAGAGCGGCAACCTCGATGGGGAGCCAAGGGGTCGAGATAACATCGATAGAAACATCGGAAGCATCAGAATGAAAATCCCTCCTTTTCAAGGGAAAAATAACCCGGATGTATACCTTGAATGGGAGAGAAAGGTTGAGCTCATTTTTGAGTGTTATAATTATTCCGAAGAAAAGGAAGGTGAAATTGGTAACTGTGAAGTTCACTGACTATGCACTGGTATGGTGGGATCAAATTCTTCTTAGTAGGAGTAGAAACATGGAAAGACCTATTGAGACGTGGGCTGAAATGAATGCGGTGATGAGGAAACGATTTGTACCAAACCACTACTACTGAGACTTACACCAACGTCTTCAAAGCCTTACCCAAGGTACCAAAAGTGTGGAGGACTACCACAAGGAGATGGAGATGGTTATGATTCAAGCAAATATTGAGAAAGATAGAAAAACTACAATGACACGATTCTCATGTGGGTTGAATCGAGAAATTGCTAACATAATGGAGTTGTAGCATTATGTGGAGTTGAGGACATGGTGCATATGACAATGAAAGTGGAGAGACAACTCAAACTCAAGGGTTAACAGGCATGCTACAACAACTTCAGCTTCTCATTCCACATGGAAACCGAATTGGAGGAAATCAAAAGAAGAAATGGTTGTTTCCAAATCCAAGGAAGAGAAGGAGAAAGACAAAGACAAAGTGGGCAGCCATGAAAAAGGTACAACTTCTTTTCAACCATGTAGGTTTAGAAATACCAAGTGTTTTAAGTGTTTGGGAACTGGCCATATTGCATCACAATGCCCAAATAAAAGAGCAATGATTATAAGAGATGATGAAGAGAGTGATCATGAGTCCATGCCTCTATAAAATATATAATTATTGGATTCCATATGTTTCAACATTTAAGAACTATCAATTTTTATGGGTATTATCTTAATTACATGTTTGGGAGGCCGAGGCGTCTTCTTTTTTCGTATAACATAATTTTGATTGATGATATAGAAATGAATGACAAGTCTATAAATAACAAGAAACCTAGAACAAGATTTTTTACAACTAGTCTAGAATTTCATGACTTGTTGAAATTTATTTAGTTTGAAAGGTTAACTAACTCCAAGATATAGGGAGTGATAAAATGTTGCCATGCTTTTCTTATGATGAATTGAAAAATTCAAAGTAAAGACTTCAAGGATGACATAATTAATGAACTTGTTGAGAATTATGTTTTTTTTATAAATTTTATATATATCTATGTGTGTGTGGGGGGGGGGGGGGGCTATGGCTTGTATCTTTCAAAAATTGTTGATGATGACTTGTATCTTTCACAAATTGGTGATGAGGAAGTGATTTCTATCAAACCACTAATACTGAGACTTACACCAACGTCTTCAAAGCCTTACCTAATGTACCAAAAGTGTAGAGGACTATCGCAAGGAGATGGAGATGGTCATGATTCGATCAAATAGTGAGGAAGATAGATAAGCTACAATGGCACGATTCTTATGTGGGTTGAATCAGGAAATTGCTAACATAATGGAGTTGTAGCATTATGTGGAGTTAGAGGACATGGTGCATATGGCAATGAAAGTGGAGAGGCAACTCAAACTCAAGGGTTCACAAGCATGCTACAACAACTTCAGCTTCTCATTCCACATGGAAACCAAATTGGGGGAAATCAGAAGAAGAAAGGGTTGTTTCCAAATCCAAGGAAGAGAAGGAGAAAGACAAAGACAAAGTGGGCAGCCATGAAAAAGGTACAACTTCTTCTCAACCTTGTAGGTAACGGAATTACCAAGTGTTTTAGGTCTTTGGGAGCTGGACATATTGCATCACAATGCCCAAAAAAAGAGCAATGATTATGAGAGATGATGGTACTATTGAGACCGATGATGAAGAGAGTGATCACAAGTTCATGCCTTTATAAAATATGTGGTGTGATCCCTAAGCATGCTAGTCACATCTTATTGGACAGACCGTGACAATATGATCGACGTGTCACTCGTAATGGGTTCAAGAATAGGTATTCCTTTATAAAAGATGGGAGGAGTGTGACTCTTGTGCCATTGACTTCTAAGCAAGTGTATGAAGATCAAGTGAGATTGAAAAGAGCAAATGATGAGAAAAACAAAAGAGAGACTGAGAATAAAGCAAAAGGAGAGTTTTGGGATTGGTGATGCATGCCATGATTGGCCTTAAAGACACATGGAAAGGCCTCCATCAATCTAGGTCTTGGGATGTTCAAGAGAGTCTTGACTTGGTGGGCTTACATTAAGGTTTGCTAAAAAAGAATCTCTACCCCCTTAGCCTTTTTTTAAGCTACTCAAGTGTCCTCGTGTCATTTGTAATACATGCCTTCTTTTATTGTTCTCTAATACTAACCATGTGTCATGACTTGATTCACTAAAAAATCTATAATTTTTCATCGATTGAAATGTAACATGGCATTCTCTTATTAGAGGATGACACCTCACACATATTTGCATCTCCCATACCCTCAATTATTCTTCAAGAGAGATCTTTTGAGACTTAAGTAATTAAGCCATCTCACTTTCTCTTTGTAAATCTCTCACTTTGGATTCCTACTAGTTCAAGGAATTGCTTGAACCAGTAGGATATCTTCATTTAGCTCCTTGGGAGGTAACTAGTTCTCCTCTCTAAGATTTCTGTAAAACATTCATTACTTGTATGCAACAAAACTCTCCTCCCATCTCAAAAGCACTCCCCCAAACAAAAACTAATCAAATTTTTGAATACATGAAAAGTTTAATAGTTAACTAGATGACTTCAATTTAGTTGTATGCCTACGTAATTCTATGAGTAATACATTACTGCGTTCTATGCTCATAATCATGCTATTAAGTTTTCTTAGTGAAAATAAAATCATGCCACTAAGTTTTCTTGGTTAAAATAAATCTTTATACATTTCATAACTAGGAAGATATATTAACTATGAGATTCAAAGAAGAAGAAGATAACATCATTGTTATGGTAAACAATATAAATGTGTGTGTTTTTTTCTTTTACATTAACAAATTCTAAAAACAAGCATACTTCGCTATTTATATTGTCATTTAGGAATATCTATATAAAAATATCTTTAGCATCAAGAAAACAATGGCAGATTTTACTAAATTTTTTCCTTATTTTTTAAATACTATTCTCAATATCACAAGGTATCAGTCTTAGACATCATAAATAAATAACTAATTAAATAAAATAATTTAAAATTTTGATTTTGATAGGTCCAACTGGAACATGTAATGAATCCTTTAATAGTACTTATTGATTCTCATAATGTCCATTAGCCCCAATTTTTTTTTTTTCCATATATTTAATTTTGTTTTTCCAAAAAAGCAAAAATTTAGGCACGTGAACACACATGTACCGTGTGTCGTCCTCACAACTTGAATTTGTGTAAACGAACTTAAAAGAAAGAGGATGTTTTGTTGTCAACTACAAAAAAAAAAAAAAAAAATGAAGACCATGTACAAAATATATTTGTTTTAAATTACTTAAAAAATATAGCAGCAGTAACAATAGTGCCCAAGCAAAATACTCAAATCAATTGTGAGAATTCCAAAAGAATTAATGAAAAAGCTAGCAGCAATGGAGACAAGTTCTGATAACCATACCAAAATGAATTCTTACTTGTCAGTTGTACCTGTGTACACATATATTGATTTTCCACTGTAGACTTTAACTAAAAATAAATCATGGGTTTGCTGAGAGTCTCTGGCTGGCCAATCTTCCACAAAAGACAGCTAAAGAATGCGTTTGATATTATTGTCAAAAATAAGAGAAACGAAAATTAAAAATTAAAAATAGAAACTAAAAACTAGAAACTTGTTTGATCAACTTTTATTAAACTAACACAAATTAAAACTTAATTTAAAAATACTAATTTTCATCTTTAAATCAAATAATATTATAAAAATATAATTAAAATAATAAAAGTTGCAAATAATACACATTAAAAAAAAGAATAATAAAAATTAAATTTTTTATAATTATTTTACTTGATTGTTCTATTTTCAAAATTTACTACACAATAAAAATTTTATTAGACATGATAATTAAAAAATAGCAAAAGTATTCTACAATTAACTTTATTATTAGTTTTTGAAATTTATGTATATTTTTCTTTTAATTATACTTAAATTCATACAATCATTTAATATTGATTTCAATTTAAAAATTTATAAAATAAATAATTTAATCTAAAAAAATATATTTCTAGTTATTGAAATTTCTAACAATAGGTTACCAAAACAATTGAAAATCATAATTTGATTATTAGTTTTTTGGCAAATAGCTAACCGGCCATAAAAACAAATAGCTAACAACATAAACAAACGTATTTTCATAATTAGAGAAATAGAAACAAAAAATTGAAATCAACAACGATACCAAATAGGCCCTAAATTTATCACTTAGTTTGGTTACTAGTTTTCATTTTATTCCATTTAATTTCACAAATCAAATAAAGCTTTAGAGTGTGTATAGTATATTTTATAGATGTCCTTGCACAAAAAATAGTATAAAGATGGGGATATTAAGAATCATATATATGTAAGCGTCTTTAATTAATACTCAAGAAAAAACTCTTCATGAATTAATTTGGTTGATATAAGAGGCTTGCCTGTCTTGAATTAAATGCCTTATTCTAACTGCATCACCCTGCATCACAACTTTCCCGTCTTCCATGTAGACTGCACCATCTGCATATTCAAGTTCTTCCAAACGATGGGTCACCCAGAGAACAGTAACCTCTTCAGAACTATCTAGAGACTTTCTAACAGCTTTTAGCACACCAACCTAAAAAATATAAGAATGACAAGTCAACTTAATCAGCAAAAGGAACCACAGAAGTCGGCATACTAGCCCCAGGGTTCTCTTTCTAAAGTGGGATATTGATTTTCTGAAACCTATTATTAGTTTTCCAAGACAGTAATTTACTTTTCCAGTATACTATAAAAGGCATTTATAATAAACTTACCCCAAAGTCGAAACAATTATTAAGTATTTTTCATTAGAATATGGAATAAAGCCCAACCAAACACAAAAATAAACTACTATATTTAGAAGCCCAGATCTATCTATGCTTAAGAATCTACAAGATATTGAGACAAGCTCAGATTCACCGCACATGACAGCGGTAAATATGGAATTGTCAAAATTAGGAAAAAGTGGTCACTCTCATAATTAAAATACCTGGTCATTTTCATCCAGAAATGTTGTGAGTTCATCCAGCAACAATACTCTACATGCTTCGGCTAAAGCACCAGCAATGGCAATCCTCTGCTTTTGACCACCACTAAGAGTTTGAACTGGCCTCTGACAAGTGCAACAGATGGGAGAAACCGTAAGGTACATATAAAGTTCAAAGCGCATGCTTGAATCATCAGACAGCATCAGGAGGCTATAACCTACTTGCAGGTAATTAGACATGTCCACATCGTCTACCACTTTTAGCACTCTGGACCTTACTTCACCATAGGTCAGGTTGAACTTACCGAGGCCAAATGCAACATCAGCCTCCACTGTAGGTAACACTACCTGCACAACATTAGAGATGTGGCATTCTACAAAATCCAGCATGCAACTAACTCTCTTCTTGTTGCATAAACAAGGTACACATTCCAGCATTCCATGTTACCCAAACTGACACACACCCCCAATTAACATTTTTCAAATGTCAAAAACTGAAGCATAAATAGGTTTTAGTTTCATCTTGAAAGGAACATCTGTAGTGTATCCAATCAATCACAGCATAAAAGTATCGGTATGGAAGCATAGCATGCAATCCAATTAGAAATGACTCCACAATTATATTTGTCCGTGTATTAACCAACACATGGCAATTTTGGCAAATTATTGACGCCCCCCCGCACCCCACCCCCCGCCCCCCACCGGGTTACCATAAGCAGGGCACATGCTGAAGGCACACCGTCTATACAACCAAAAAAGTGTAATTGTTTCAAAACCCAACCTCAGCTATGGAGAACAGCCATCAGTATCAACTACGGTAATATGCATTTTGGTCTGTGGATAACAGATTCAATTCATTTGTTACCTTGAAATTTCATTAATTTCTCCCAAAGCAGAAACGAAATGGATTCGTCACTTCCCTACCACAATTGAAATTATGGCACCAAGAGCACAGAAATTTACACGTAGAATAGGTACCTTTAAAGAAGCATTATTCCTCTTCAAGACAAGAAGACACAGGTCCCTATAAAGCAAGGAACAATCTTAGTCTTCTTGCAAACAAGGATGAAATTAGATGTTATTTGCATCTTATGAAGCACAAACTTGGGAACTCGGGAATTGGGATAACTGGTGCATAAGCTCCAACCATATGGCCCAGCAAAGTTAGGTATTGAAAACAGTCAACTCTCTCTCTCTCTCTCTCTCTCTCTCTCTCTCTCATGCACAAACGCACACACAAACCTTGAACCATCGACCTTGTTGTCCACGCCAATCTAAGCAAAAAGAACAATGATGGTAGCTGATGGCAAGACCAAGTTTAGGAAGAAAACTTCGGCAAGTCCAATTAAGCTTGATTACTCATTATGGATCTCTACTGATGTCCTATAACTAACACTTAAACTAGATACCAACTGCTTATGCTTTATGAACAGTTCTTAAGGAGAAAGAGAAGTGAATTCTTTCTCTATCCATTACACTTTCACACAGAAATCACAATTCCTGTGCCAGCATGCAACTGATGGTGAAGTGGATGGTGGGCGAAAAATAGAATTGGTGAAAAAACAAAGAAATAAGATGTTATTTGTATGTTACAAAGCAAAGACTTGGGATAGCAAGTATATAAAGCTCCAAACGGGCTCCTAAATTTATCAAGAAAAAATTAGTCTCATGCTATCCCAAATTCTAAAATGCTCATGTTGCAATACCCACAATAAAAAGAGAGAAACATGTGCTCACAAACTTTATAGAATATTAAGCATAGTGTGCCTTCTTTTTTCTTCTTTTACCTTTAGCTGAGCACAACACTAGCGGCATGACAAAAAACAGAAATGGGAAAAAACCAACAATAACAAAAAAGGGCAGCCCGGTGCATAAAGCTCCCGCCTATGCGGGGTCTAGGGAAGGGGTGGACCACAATCAGTCTATAGTACGCAGCCTTACCTTGCATTTTTGCAAGGGGCTGTTTTCACACCTCGAACCCGTACCTCCAAGTCACACAACAACAACCTTACCATTACGCCTAAGTTCTCCTTCAAAAAAACAACAATAACATAAAATGAAAAAAAAAAAAAGACAATACAATTGAGAAATGCAGAATGAGGAAGTGGAACCTCATATTCTCCCTACAAAAAAAAGAGCCTCTTAGCCCATTGGCCCAACTCTTAAGCAACGGCACTAATGGACTCGGGGACATAGGAGAAACATGACAAGTGAGAATCTTTGCAGCTCGTTTCAGTATCAATCAGAAAGGCCATAATCCTCCTCGCTCCTGGGGGAGTTGGAGAAAGGGGAAGGGGCAGGGTATGGGTGGAGTCAGAGGGGAGGTTGACTTTGAGGAGTCTCAAAGAGCTTTATACCTGTTAACTATTTACTTAAGAGAAGCATTTGCTCCATCCTTCAAAATAAGCCATCAATAGCAGCAACTGTTTACCCTTCCAAAGAATCTGCCAAAGGTAAAAGTTCAGTTCAAGCACCCAACATCTTTCCAACCTGGACAAAGGCCAAACATGCCACAACCAAACCAGCAAGAGATGCAGCAATGTTGACGATAACTTTCAGAAGTTGCAAAGTGGGGAGGCACCACCTATTAGGAAGATGAGACTTGAAAGACTACAGAGCAAGGGAACTAAGATCAACCACTGTTGACCCCATGGGTCATATACTGTTTTGATTATAACAAATACTCTGGTATTTAACGTTTGCCAAGTTTGTGTGCAGGACCATATTAGAAAGATCATATTGATGGCACATGACAACTTGAGAAAAATGAAGACTCGAAATGTTTTTAATTGTTGTAATTTATATTTCATTTCGTTGGATCTGTAATAATAATCATCCAAGGTCAGCAATAATCTGCATATCATGCATGTAGGACTATAAGCTCAAGACCTTAGAGAGACCTTAGGGAAGGTCGACTGATGCCGGATTTTTCCGGTAGAATAGAAAGACCTTAGGTCCCTAAACAAATGCACAAACAAGTCCCCATTCCTATTCACAATCAAGGGATCAACTTGAAATGAAATTGAACATAATAGGCATAATTGTGAGAGGTTGGGCGACCGAACCCCAGGTGTTCAAAACACCTCAGGCGCCTGAACTGTTGGAAAGTCAGCGGATTGACCTAGTTTCGGGCGACAAAACCAGAAAAGAGCGTATCGTCTCCAGGCGACCGAACTAGTGTCAAAGTGCTTTTCACCAACCCGGGCGACCGAACCTTTGCATTCTAAATGGCCTCGGGCGTCCAAACACTAAAGTTCGGTTAACCGAATCTTAGACCAGGTGACCGAAGTGCGGACAGTGTGTAAATCGCCTTGGTTCAACCAACTGAACCTAGACTCAGGCTGCCGAACGTTTAAAAACAACTTTTTGAGTTGAGTCTATTCGGGCGACCGAACTAAGGTTCAGCCACCCGAAACCTCTCGGGTTGCTTATTTTTTACCGGGGTTAAAATTAAGTAAATTGAGTTAATTTTATTAATTCGTTTTAAAACAAATCTAATCATACCCTATATGTCCCCAACGGTCATAATTTACCCATTCTCTATATATAGGGGCTCATTTGCAAAAATTAATGATGATTAGCAAATAGGATTAGCCAAAAACTCTCTCAAATTTCCTAAACCCTATTTGTTCATTCCAACCCCATACACTCATAATACTTCCATTCCTTTGAGAAATATAGTCTTGTGAGTGTTTATTGTTTGTTATATTGGGCTAGAAACCCTCGCTTGTATATTACACATTTGATTTTCATATTGAGGGTTGAGTTAGATTTTTCTTCTGATTTCATTTGATAAATCTTTGGTTGGAAAAAATCATATAGCTAAGTGAGTTTGCATTATCATTGCAATACTCATTTGAGCTTATACTTTTGTGTGCAAAAATATTTTATAAAAACTAGATTTCAAACAGCTCTTGTGCTAGATACATTTGAGAAAATATTTTTGAGTTCGTTTGAATATTATTGCTAGCATCTTTGAAATACTAATTTAATATTGAGATTTGATATACTTTGCTTTCAAAGATTAGCTTGTTAGATCACTCTGTGCACATTTGAGATTATACATCTTATTAAGTGTTGATTGCACACATAGATCACCAAGCTTATAGTTCATACATACTTGAGGTGCATTGATTATATTGTGCGTATTGGTACATATTTGCTTATGTAAGAAGTGTTTGTTTGTACGTAAAATTGTACATCTGTTTTATTCCAGGCGTGGGCCTGAAGAGAGAGACTAGCCCTGTGGAATAGTCCAAGATTGGCTTAAACCCGGTTAGAAAATCTATGTGCACTATCCTGGTAAGGTGTAGGTCAGCCCCTTTAATTGGCTTGATTGTAAACGGTTCCGCTCCACCCATTAAGTGAGCTTATAGTGTAATCCTTGTGCGGGTGTGCCAAGGCGGGGACGTAGGCACTATTGGCCGAACCCCGATAACATATCGTGCGTGTACTTTATATTTCCGCAATTTATTTTCCGCACTTTCATTTTCAGCACATGCATGTTTTACATTTAATTCATTATATGTTGTACATGTGTTGATTGGGTTTATGATTATATAGAAAGACCTTAGGTTCGTGTAATACTGCTGCTGGTTAATTAGACTTAAGAGATAAATTTTTCAATACCTAATTCAGCCCCCCTTTTGGGAATACACCAAAGCTAACAACCACTGTTACTATGCTCCATGAGAAAAGGCAGCCAGCACTAAAATGACACCAAGAGTGCCACCCTACACCATAAAAGAAAAAAAAAAATTAGCAGAGC
This sequence comes from Malania oleifera, assembly GCF_029873635.1. NCBI lineage: Eukaryota > Viridiplantae > Streptophyta > Magnoliopsida > Santalales > Ximeniaceae > Malania > Malania oleifera. The sequence continues at coordinate 72,123,545 of NC_080417.1, read as the reverse complement.
CCTAGATAGTTAACAAATGCACCAAATCACATATGGTACCTCTTTATAGAGGCTCCTTCCCTTCACTAAAATCCCTAAAAGAAAGAAAACAGACACAAATGAGGAAGGAAAAACATGTTGGTCCCCAAAACAGTGAACAATCTATTCTAGAGCTCACGCAAAAAGGAACAATGCTAGAATAACTGGGAAACTGCTTTTCCTTCTGATAACAAAGTGCATGTGAATTAAGAGAGAAAAAAAAAAAAAAAAACACCTCATTTGGCTTGCTTTTCTATATATATATATATATATATATATAATATTTAAAAGAAAAAAACCTCAGTATTGATTCTTTCATGGAGTGGTCTTCCACGTAAAATCTTTGATTTGGGGGAGGGGGGAACCTTAGATTTTGAAATAAAAGAACCCAAATGAAAAGGAACAAGAATAGGAATATGGATCAAATAATGGGAAAAAATGATTTACAAGAAAAATTCCCAGAAAAATCCAGAACCCAACACCTTCTACCACTGCAGATGGACATGAAAGGATTAACATTTAATGGCAAATAAGATCCCGAGTCTCACTCTAATTCAGGTTTCTAACACAATGAAAATTACAAGAAGGCAAGTTCCCGTGAAAAGAAAGGGAGAAATCAATAATACGAGCATTGCAGATAATAGAAAACTAACAAAGATTCAAATAGCACCCCCAACCCAAAGATCCCCTGAAAAAAAAATGCTCTAACCATTACCAACCTCATCTAATGGGAAACAAAGGGTAAGAAACCTGAGAAACCAATTTCTAATGGACTAGCATGGCCTAACCAACTCATCATCCCACCTATTCAGATCAAGCTTGCACTTGCTACAAACGACATCATGCCTGCCTAAGGGAGCCAGGCTCTAGTGGAAACTGCCATAACCACTTTTTTTACATTCAAGGCAAATTCCTAGCCACTACATTACCAAAACCCAACCCCCAACCCCCAACTTAAGCTCATAGAAAAACTTCCAAGTTCCAAATAACAAGATGAAACCTCTTACCACCAGCCACTCCATATCTCAAACCCGTCAACTTCTTTAATATACAAATTACTTGCTCATGAATCCTAAATACAGACAAATAGAACAAAGGAATAGAAGAAGACAAGCCTCAATCTTAACCCAACCACCTACTCTAAAATAAGCAGTCCTCTGCCAGCTAAACATCTTCGACACCTCTTCAGCCACCATATCCCCAAACAAAAAGTTGTTCAATTACGCCCAAGGGGGACATCTAATAAGTAGGAGGTCAATCCATAATACCAAACCCTATCTCAAAGCATAATATTGGGAAAAGAACAGTAAAATCACTTTTAAATCCAGAAAATCACTCTCTGACAAATCAATCCTTAACCTGAACCCTTTTGAATACTGCATAAAAATAATGAAGTGGGAAAGTAGGAAACATAAAAGTGAGAGAACTCTGAAAGAGAAACAAAGAGAATAAGGGAGGAAGAGGAAAGAAGAGAGAGGAGAGAATCTGTTACAGGAAGGGAGAGAGAATCAGAAACAAGATAGGAGAAAAAAGAAAGAGGAGAAGGTAAGAAGGAGAAGAAAGAAGAGGAGGTGACGGAGAGGGCAGTTTTAAAATCTGATTTCAATTATGACAACGGTCTGAGGCAAAACACAAAGTTATACACCTAACATTATAACTAAACAAAAAAAGTACAAAATAAACCTAAAATACTTAAAACAAACAAAATAACCCTAAATTAACTAAACATCCAAAATAACCAAAATTTTCCAAACTAAGATAAAAATATTAATTTTTAAAGCTATAGCTACAAGATAAGCATCTAAATCTCTCCATTTGTGGTCCTCCATCAAATGGTCAATACATTAAATAAACTACCAATATCCCCCATACAGGAAAAAAAAACCGAATCATTTGCAAACTTATGTGAGAGATAGAGACAACAATGGTAGCTTTTGTCTCATTCAATGAACAACTATGAACTCCTCTAGTCTTCATGGTATCATCCTGCTCAACAGATCCACAAATAGAGTGAAGAGAAAGGACATACAGGACGACCCTTCCTAACATAGAAACCTGCTCAACAGATCCGCAAATAGAGTGAAGGGAAAGGACATACAGGATGACCCTTCCTACCACAGCAACACTACCAGAAGTGTTAAACAAAGAGTTAAACTCCCCATTTGCAATGATAGAAATTACAGGAGAAGAAAGGAAACTTTAATCCAAAAGTCAAAACCCTTTCCCTCTAGCATATCAAGAAACTTCCAACCAACACAGTCATAAGCTTTTCAAGATCTAACTTCAAGACAATCCCTCACCTATCTCTCCATCCATCTCATTAGCTACCAAAGTTGCATCCAAAATCTGATAACCAAAAAATATAAGCAATTTAAGTGCAAGAGCCTACCAACCAAAACGCAACAAATCCAATTAGGAAGAACCTTAATCAAAATCATTTGAACACTAGTGACCAAGTTGATGAATGGATGAAGAATTCACTGCGCTAATGATGAATGGAACGTGGTCCTTAGTTCCTGCCAAACCTAGTCTTAATGTCCTCAACTCCATGTGGATTTTCAAATTCAAGCGCAAATCCGATGGCTCTCTCGAACGGAGAAAGGCGAGACTCGTTGCCAAAGGGTATCACCAACAAGAAGGAATTGACTTCGATGACACGTTCAGCCCCATGGTAAAGCCCACCACCATTCGGATCACGCTAAGCTATGCTCTCTCAAATTAGTGGCCAATACATCAAATTGATATAAAAAATGCCTTCCTTCACGACAACTTGATTGAAGAGGTTTACATGCAATAACCTCTTGGCTATGTGCATCCCAGCTTCCCATATCATATTTTTCGACTACACAAGGCCCTATACGGAACGAAATATGCTCCACGAGCTTGGTACCATCGACTACAAGAACATCTACTCTCTCTCGGCTTTGTGAACTCATGCTCCGAAACTTCTTTTTTCATTTGTAGGTAGGGGTCAAATTCATTATTTCTCCTTGTATATGTCAACAATATTCTGATCATTGGGTCGAGTTCATTGGCCATCTCACAATTGATCACAAATCTGAGTCAAGAATTTCCCGTAAAAGACCTCTGGCACCTACTTCTCCTTTTGCAAAGCCAGTACATCTACAATCTTCTCCAATGGAAAAAAATGCTGGATGCCAAACCTGTTTCATCTCCAATGTCCTCTTATCATTATACTCGGGTGCCACTTACTCAGATCCTTCAAATTGTCGAAGAGTAGTGGGGGTGTTACAATATCTATCACTGACTCGGCCAGAAATCTCATTTGCAGTTAATAAAGTTTGCCAATTCATGCACAAACCCACCGAAGAACACAAGACAATAGTCAAAAGGATCCTTCGGTATCTAAAGTTTTCAATCAATTTTGGACTCCTTATTCGGCAAAGCAAGTCGACACAGCTATCTATCTACTCCAATGCCGACTGGTTGGGTTGCCCAAATGATTGAAAGTCCACCTCGGGTTTCTACATTTATTTTGGTGACAACTTAGTCTCATGGAGCTTTAAGAAACAACCAACTGTGGCACGTTCAAGCACTGAAGCCGAGTACTGTGCAGTTGCACATGCCATAGCCGAGTCACTTTGGGTACAATCCTTGATGCGTGAAATTGGTATTGTTTTACCCCAATGTCCAATCCTATGGTGTGACAACATTGGTGCCACATATCTCACGACAAATCCGGTATTCCATGCGCAAACTAGACACGTGGAGATAGACTGCCATTTTGTCCTAGAAAAAGTTCAACAAAAAACTCTGGAAGTTCGCTTAATCTCAAGTAAAGACCAGCTCGATGATGGTCTCACTAAACCAATCATGTCAGCAAGATTTGCCTTCCTACGAGACAAGCTCAACGTGAATTCATCCTCACCGAACTTGAAGGGTCATATTACGGAAGTAAATACTGCAACAAATCACGGAAAATCAAGTGTAACCGCACCTTGATTTTAGGAGTCCCCAATGGCAACAAAATTATTTTCTTTCCATGTATATCTCATTAATACATTTCCTTGTTTATAGTTTCCCGTAAATCCGTTTCTATAGACAATTAGACAACTGTAAATAGATCCTCAACAATTGTACAGTTACTAAAATAAATATACATCATCTCTCGCTGCATGGACAAGAGAGAGTTTCCAGCATTCTTGTTTTATCTTTTATATAATAATATCCAATTTGTCATGTACATTGTCAGACACTTCGGATTTTCCGTATCCGACACATGTCCACGAATAAAAATAAGTCTAGCACTCCTGGCAGTGTCATATGCATGTAGGGACCGCGTCGGATGAGTGTCAGTGTCCAGGCATTGAAGTGTCAATCCTTTAGAGCAGTGACCAGATAATAATTGAAATCCCATGGTTGTTTTGGCAATGGTATCCTGAAATTGTAAGGCCTACTGAAATGATTGTTAAAAACACTCTCACTTTCCAAAAAAAAAATGTAAGTCCCAGAAAAGTTCCTGAATCATTTCAGGTAACATCAAAATGTAGTTCTCTCCATTTTCAGGAAACAAAAAATTAAAATTAAAATTAAAGGCTCTAATACATGAAAATAACCCTCAACTATGAATTTGCTTCGTCTTCAACATCTTCATGTTCAGATGCAAAAACTTCTCTGGAAACTTAGCCTTATGATTGAAAAATTTTCATCTTGAATTCTCGATAAACTCAATGGTAGAACTTTAGGAAATAACCAAATAATGCAGCTACAAAGGAACAAACTCAATTGATTTTACTTTAAAAAAAAATAATCCTAACCTGATGCTCTGGGTTTTGAAAAACAAAACTCTTCGGTTTCTTTACATGAACAATTCCATCAGTTGGCTTCAAGAGACCAGCCAAAATCTGCATAATGTACCATAATTATTTCCTTTTCGATGGAAAAATTAAAATTTGATCGGTCAAATCACGATGTTGGGCGTTTTTCATGATCATAACCAATGCCGGAATACAGATACACGAATACCCAATACTATGAAAGCAAGAATAACAAGGATAACAATATAACGAAAACGAAAACACCTTCAAAAGGGTAGATTTTCCACACCCATTTGGTCCGAGAAGCATCCACAGTTGCCTCGAAGGAATTCGAAGCGAACAGTCCTTTAGAATCGGCAAAGGTTTCCCCTGCCTGGTCGTGATGGAGTAATTCAAATTCCGACCCTCAATGGCGAAATTTTCAGTACAGTTATCCCTGCATATGTCGGGAGAAAAGTTGGTATATAACAGACCCAAAACAAAGAAAGAAAAAACAGTTCTGAGAGAGACAAAGAAAACAGCGAAGAATAACAGAAAGAGCGGATCTGTTTGAAGAATTGCCAAGCTGAAATCAAGACAGAGGCGGACTCCAGATATGACTCACAACAACAAAAACAACCGTAAGAGTTTCAGAAAACGAAGATAAAAATTTCCCAGCTGAATAAGAGAGAGAGAGAGAGAGATGAACCTGGCGTGTCGAGCGCAGTGAAGATGTGAGAGTAGAGATGGGGAGGGACGGAAAAGAGCAGAATGGTGCATTTTCTCACCAGAAGGTAACTGCAGTGTGTGCGCGCACGTTACGACCAAGAAGTGAGATAAATGCGTCAGAAACATTTCGAAAAGCAGTTGGCAAAGCGTGAGGGTCTTTTTATCGCTATGGAATGGAATACTCATTTTACAGTCTACTTCCTTTCTCCCTTTTGTTTTTTAGGTGACGTCTTGGGGGTCCATGTCCGTTTTACGGTCTATGACTAATCCCACACCTCATGAAGTGGCATCACAACACCATGAGGAAGTAAATTCAGGAGTTCAGGAAAAGAATCAAACTCGGGAGGCGCATTGTTAATCTCGTGAGAGGCACTCCCAGAATTCAACCTTACCACCTGAACCACGCCTTGGGGGCAATCTACTTACTTTCTTGACTATATTTTTCAAAGTAGGAGAGTAGTAATTTCTTGAAATGCTTATTTTCACTAAAAGTGAAAATAGATATTTCAATATAAGAGAGAGAAATACCAATTCTAGCAGAAAGTAGGAATTATCCCAAACTTCCTTCGCAGCTCTCCCCAATACCTTATCTCCTCTCATCCCCTTGATTCTCCCTCGATTCTTCTCGATGCTTCTTCTCTCTCAAGCTTATGAAATATGCCAATTGAGGCCAAGAAATCAAACAAAAAATTTAACCACGCGAAATTCATATCAAAGCTAGGGCTCAGCTTCTTCATTTCAAGTTGAAGTTGGGGTAAGATTTTCTTTGTTCAATCCTCTTATTTAGTTTCTAATATATGCTAAATTTTGTTTAATCTATGTTTTTTATTATTTATTTATTTATTTATTTGCATTTTGAAAGTTGTAATTGGAGATTTTGAAGTAGCTATAATCACAAAATTTAGTTGCAAGTGATGCTGCTCTCTCATTCTAATTATGACCTTAATATCGACCCCTCTTGACTTTCAACTAAGTGAAATGATTTTCAAATTTTCTTGATTCATAATGGTTTTCACATAAACTAATTTTGATTTATAGTAAAAGAACTCAAATTGGCCCAAAATTCACTTATGCTCCCTTCACCTACATCCGATCTCAAGTGGTTCTGACTTTTTTTTTTTTTTTTTTAACAACCAAACCTTCACTGATTTTTCCAATCACAAAATGATCTTCTCTTGCAAAGATGATTTCCCAGCTGGCCTTAGGGTAACACTTGAATTGATTCTCAATGAATAGCCTTCGGCAAACTAGTTTACAAGCTCACTTAAAAAAAAAAAAAAAAAACTAGTATTATGTTTTTCATACCATTTTTAGTTTACTTTACCATATCATTTTCAAACTAGTTTTTCAAGAAAATGATTCTCTTTATGATATTACTATTTGTAATACTTGAATAAATTTGGATCAAATTTGATGAACACATGGCATTTCATACCAATATATATTCAATTGTGCTATGTACATTGAAAATGAACCGAGAAAGTTAGTACCTGGTTTAGCAATGAGTAGCTCTCCCTCTCTCTCTCTCTCTCTCTCCTCTTTTGTTCTTCTAGTCATAGTTAGGTGCACTATAAATGGTGTCTTGCTCTGAACAATAGCGACCTCCTATTCAGTTTGTACTTAATTTTTTACTGCTTCCCCTCAAGATTATTCTCAAAGTAGGGTATCTTTTTTTTTTCTAACCCTCCAATGAATTCTCAAATTGGCACTCACCTTCTATTTTTCTAAAAACCCCAACAAAGTCTCTCCTCTTTTCAACTGGTAGCTAACTTTCAGGCCTTCTTTCTAATCCGACAGAGCCACCTTACTTTCTCCCTAAAAGAATCCTCTAAACTTTGAGGCTCAACCCCCTTTTATAGGCAGCAACTGATGCTGCTCTCTCATTCTCACCAACTCAAAAAGGAGCAAAAGTTTTAGTAACAAATGAATAGCATAATGTACTAGAGTGCCAATTTCCTTGATGCTGCAAGTGACTTTTGGCAATAGAATTCAACATGGATTTGCATACCCAACATTTTTTTATGTGAAGAAATCCCATGGTAGATGGGCAAAAAAAAAATATATATATATATATATATATGTTTAGTGGTTCTATTAGTGACCAAATAGAGTTCATGTTCTAACATCCCTTTTAAATACATGAGCTTCAAAACTGCCTATATTTTTACTTGCATTGAACAAGAGAAACAAAACCTCGATCGCTTTGAGGTCATATGCTAGTTTTGATGGACCAAAGTTACCGAAAATGCAACTTGAAACACTCAAAACACTCATTGTTGTTTTTCTTTTTAGTGTTGTGGTAAACACAATGCAAAAACATTGCAGAAAGAAGACAATTTATTTGGTCATTTGGCAACAAACTTCGGAATTTATTTTTTTGGTCCATGAGCCTTGTGATTTTTCTGCTGGCAGAAATGTTGTCTATGCATATGATGGATTTCATTGTTGGAAGTTATTCACCTCATTCGTCATTCAAGTTATAAACTCCCAAATTTTTTTAAAAAATTTATTCATTGTAGTGGTTCCACTTGTCTATGACACCTTAACACTTGTCCATTGCAAGAATCAACTCATTTGATGTGCATTGGATGCGTATCACCTCTATAAATAGATTGTTGTAATAGGAGCCTTTTTTTATTTATTACTATTGTCCTCATATGTGTGAGTAAAGTTAAAGAAAGTGCTCTATATATTGTTCTCCATTGTATCAAGGATAGAGAAATCATGATCGAACATGTATATATTGAACACATTTCTTCTGTAAATTCTTATTTTATTGAAGTCTTTGCAATAGAGCTTTACTAAATCTAAGAAACGGCTATAAAACTAAAATTAAAGTAATAGAAAACTAATTGTTTTCTTTTTAAGAATAACAAAAAGATATACAACATCATTCTTCCTAGTCTGCACCCTCAAATGCAATATCTTGATAAATTACATTGCTAAAATTAGTTTAGTAAAAATTGTTGTCAAATGCCACTCACATCTTTCATCACTCCCTAGTCACAAAACATTAGTGTGAATAGAATGCGATAGGCATCACATTAACTAGAATCTTGAAGCAGAAACAAAGGTTCATAAGTGGCCATTCTCCTTAGCAAACTGTACCAGTTGGGTTAGTTGTTCCCTTGTTGCAACACAATAGGATTATTTGGTGAATAGAAAAATATGATGTCTGCAGTGCATCATATTATGGTTACACACTCTTTGGATTACATCTCATGCATTCAATCCCTCCATACTTTTGAACATCTTTCTAAAAAAGTATAGTCTATCCCATAATAACACTTGAATCTATGTAAGCCTACAAGTATGAAAAAAAGGTCTACATTTAGATCATATTTTTTATAGAATGAAAATATATTGAGAGAAGAAGATAATTGAAAATAGGATAAGGCATCCTCCTAGGAGAAACAAAAGAAAAGAAAGAGAAAAAGAACAAGGAAAAGTAACAAAAAATTGTACCATGAAGGTAGCACTTTATAGTATGTTGTGGCCTTGGTCACATCTTGTGCCTTATAAGGGTTTTCATTTTTTCATGTCTATTTTCTTCGGAATGCTGCATGTGTTGTTTCATGCCTGCAAATTATTATAGGTTGCCCAGTTTCTGGTTTGTGAGGATTTGAAGTACTTCTTGTTATCTTCCTCATTTATATGCTTATTCCCATATCAATATATCTATTGGGATATGTTGTTTTGTGCTAGTTGGCTTGTAACTGATATGCTTTCAAATATTATTTTCTAATCTGGTATACATTGTTCCTACTCAGTTGATACTTGTTTTCGGTTAGGTAGTTTACCTTTTGAAAATTTTGGATTCTTGTCAAGGATTGTCCATATGGCTTATACAGAATATCTCTATTTAAAAAGAAAGAAATCTACCTCCTAGCATATGTAAGTGACTCAACTTGAATAGTAAAAATTAGAATGAATAGGCAAGCTTTTACCAAATTACGTTCCATGCTCCAAAGTTCAAGTAGATTAAAGTATACAAAAAATATGTTGGTGGATGAACAAGTGGCAATTGTGAATTTAGGTGTAATCCTAAGAGTGGGGTGAATTGGGTATTTAAAAATTTTTTGGTCTTTAGATCCTAATTTTGAAAACCATAATCATACAAGAATAGGTTAGGTGACTTTATCAATCAATCAATATTACCCCATCACTGGCAAACGCAATGAATGTTTAATACATGTGTATAAACAAATAATTAAACGCAAGCAGAAATTTAAATGAGTTAAGGGAAGAGAGATGCAAACATGATTTTTATGAGGTTCGGCCAAACCCGGCCTACATCTCGCCTTGGACAAACTACCCAAGGATTCCACTATACCACTCCTTAACTTGGGATGGAGCTCCCTATTACAATCTATTGCTTACAAAAGGCGTAACTACCTCCTTACAATCTGTTGCTTACAAGAGACACAACTTCCTCCTTACAATCCGCTACTTACAAGAGGCACAACTTCCTCCTCCCCAATTCACAACCCGAACCGTTAATACAAGTGACAGAGATAAATTTCAGATACACTTGTATGCTTCTTAACAAGCTAATGCGTACAAGTGAAAACCTAAGCACTCTCACAAGATATAACTTGAAGCTCGAGAAAGAATATGTAATGATCTCAATATGATTTTTTTTAATAAAAAATATATGATCTTTGTATACAAAAATATATATGATGATTTTTCTCAAATATCTAAACTCAATATGATGTATCTCCAAAAAAATGATTTTTCAAATAGCTTGTATATTGGAGATTTAGGGTTTTCTCAAATAACTTTTGTAAACACAATAGAATATGAAATCTTTGAATGAATATATGAACGTGAATGCTTCAAAGATTTATGCCCTAAGATAAATTTTTTTTCCAAAAGATTTTTCAAATAATATATGGAAAACTAGGGTTCTTGCTCTCTTAATAAAATATTAAAAATAAAAATACGAGAGAAGAAATACTTTGAATGCACAAATCAAATACTTGTTTTTATCAAACCTCAATCCAAAAGATGTTTTCTAAGATGTGCGCGTGAAAGCCCTTTGAAAAATTGAGAGAATGCCAAAAAGATGTCTGAATGCGAAAAAGTGCAGGCAAGAGGTTCAAAAGTTGTTCAACTAGGGTTTAGGTTTGATATTTATAAGTATTTTCGGGATTTAGGCATTTTCTAGCCGTTGGATCAAAAAGAAACATTTTTATTAAAAACAATTCTTCCTGTTGTGCACTGGAGCGTTAGACATCTCAACAGACTCGTCGATGAGTGTACACATGTTGTACACATGTTGAGACCCGAAAAATTTAATTTATGAAAATAATAAGGAAAAAGAGAAAGAAAAGAAGGTTTTTGGTTTGGTGGGAGACCAGAAAAACCGTCAACAATTTTGTATTTACTGCAAGACGATTACAAGTAAAACTGTAAAAAGGGTGGGTTAAAGACTCAAATCGTCGACGATTTTGTGAGGGGTGCAGAAAACCATCAACAATTTTGTCTACAGTGCTGAAAGTAAAGAAGAACCCGCAAGTCATTTTTTTTAAACAAAAACAAAATCTCTTTCTTTTTCTCTCTCTCTCTCTCTGAACCTTATGGCACCCTCTCCCTTCTCTCTACGATTTTGCTCCAATTATAGCCCGAATTGATGATCAAGAACCACCACGATGATCTAGGGGTGATTCTCTGCAAGTTGATCGAAGCAGATTATTGATTTGGAGTCCTTGGGCACCATCCCAAAATTAGGGAAAGTGAGTTATTTTAGGGTTTAAATGATTATTTGGAATATGTAGACCCAAGAAATGTGTTGGATGATCAATATATTGGGATTGAGTTGATTGAATTAGGGATACTGTGACTTTAGGGTTTGGAATTCTAAATGCCGCAAGCGTGGTTTAGGGTTTTCAGTAGACTTCTCAGGAAACAAGTAGGGGGATAGATTAAGTTGGGTATTTTTAGTAAATTAATCATTGAATATACAATATGATTCATAAAGGTATATATATATATATTTTAAAAACTCCAAAAAGAGATATAAAAGATTAGTAGAATGATTCCAAAAAATAAAAATTAAAAAATTAAAAAAATTAAAAAAATTAAAAAAAATTTTAAAATTTTTTTTAAATAAATAAATATTTAATTAAACGGATTTAAAAAATAATAATTAAAATTAATTTTTATTTTATTGATAAAATATATTATTATTAATATTAATTAAATATTATTATTATTATTATTTAATATATATATATATATATATATATATATATATATATCCACCCACCTGAAGCTTCTTGAAGCTTTAGGAGCTTTCATGCCCCCCCCCCCCCTATTTTTTTCTTTCTTCTTCTTTCTTTTCTTTTCTTTTATTTTCTTTTCTCTCTCTCTCTCCTCTCATTCTCTCTCCCTCTCTCCTCGATTTCGTGACGGATTTTCACCCGATCGAAAATCTAAAGATACCACTGGACTCCATTCGCCGCTACCGTCATTTCTACCGGAGCGAATCGGTGGTAAGAGCGGCGTAGGCATATTCCCTGGGGTAAGCCATTTTTCCCTTTTTCTTTAATTTCTTGCAAAATATAAGCCCAATTGACGAACGGATACCACCACGAGAATCTAGGGATGATTCTCTACAAGTCAAGCGGGACGGAATTCTCGTGGAGGTGTCAGGCCAAAACCCCAAATTTAGGGTGCAGGGGTTATTAAGGGGCTTATTTTTAATTAATTAGAATTAATTTAGAAATGCTAAAATATTGAGCATTTTGGGTTGAAGTAGGATTTCTGGAATTTAGGGCCTGGGTGAGCACCGCGGGTGTAATTTTGGGACCCGCAGGAAAAATTTAGAAAATTAAGTGGGTGTTTTAATGATAGTTTAAATATTAATTTGATGTATATGGGGTCTAAGGAAGGCTAGATGGGTATTATTTTGGAGAAATAGATTAATTAATTTGGAGAAAATGTAAATTGCAGGAGTTAAATTTTGGGCGCCAAGGGCGTGAAATTTTGGATTCTAGCGAGACTCTCAGTAAGCCAGGTAAGGGGAATAAATTATAGCAATGTTTTTAGAATTATTATTTGAATGAATATGTGAAATTGAGCATATGATATTTTGTCTGAAATTTATTATGATATAAATATCAGATAAATTGTGTGGCATTTGAGTAATTGTAAATTGTGATATTTCGGAGTGTAAATTATAATAATGTGTAAATTCTAAGAAAATATTGAAATGAGAATTACTGATCTGATTAGTGAAAAATAATGTAATATGGTATTATTATATGAGTAGAAATGTTTTGCTTGGAAAATGGGATTTTGTGAATTATTGATATTGGAAAATAATGAAATGTGGTATTTATTTGTGAGTGTAACTTATTTGCATGAGAAATGAGTATTTTGGGAAAATGTGAAAAATACATGAAATGTGATATATGATATTACGAGATGATGAAATGTGTACAGAAAATGATGAGAATATTTATATTGAACTGAATTGTGATATAGTGGAATATAATTGATGAAATGCCAATACCGCATAATGATTGCAGGTATGTGGTGGTAAACCTTGTTGGATGGTTATGATATTCAGCACGGTACCGTTACGAGTGGTGTTAGTGCAATCACACGGACTCTTGGAGCGTGTGGCGTGACAGTCGACTGTGCCATTGTGTAGAGTTGTTGGGCCCCTTGAGTCCGGATCAGGGTATTAGGCCCGCCAGTCGTACTACAGATGCGATATGTGATATGATATTTGATCTAACCGGGTCGGCCAACCGGGGTTAGATCTAGCCTTCGGGCCACACAACCTTGACCATGGGGGGAAGCATGGCGTGTATAGAAAGATCCTCAGGGTGGCCATGAGTTACAGACGCAATGTTGGTATTGGATACCGAGGATACTCATGAGCCAGAAAGTAAAGTGGAAATGAAAAGTGAAAGAATGATAAAATTGGCTAAAATGAGAAATGAAAGAAAGAATGGAAATTGAGAAATAAAGAATGATAAAATTGAGAAATGGAACAATGTGAGTTAATAATATAAATAATTAAAGCAAAGTGAAACTCTCCGCCTGAGGGCTTACTGAGTAAGGTGAGTGCCCTGATGGGTATCAGATGTGGCCATACCCGACTGTATAACGTGTTAGGGCAGAGGGAAGCTACCTGTATGGGCGGGTAATCTTCCCTATTCTCAGGAACTTTGCGTGTAAATATGTGTTGGAAATCATTAAATTTGATAAATGATTTTTAAGCTTATAAAAGCTTGTGTTGTATATCTATATGATTATGTGTATGTGAATATTAGTGTATTTTCTCAAATGAAATGGTGATTTGAAAAATAAAGTGTATTATAATTGTACTCATTTGGCCACACACTGTAAATAATCTATTCCTTCTTATTGAGATGTGTCTCACCCAAATTATCTAAATTTTTCAGGGGACAAAGATAGGCTAGGTGGTAGAGCTCCGTGATCATAAGGAGCTGGGACCCTAAGATACAGGGTGAGTTTTGACTAGGGAGGTGTGGTTCCCTAGGGTTGTATTATTTTTGGGTATGAGATAGTGTTGTGTATTTATGTATGTTGATACTCTGGGTATTGTATTCTGACTGATGTGTATATATTGTCTTCCACTATTAGGTTGTTTAATAAAATACTTTTTACCCAGTACCCAATGCGGGTCGGGTCGTATGAATGATAGTAGGATTGTTGACGTGGCCGATTAATGGATTTATGACATGATTATTTATTTATTTATAATAAAAAAAATTATATGAAAATCGGGGCGTCACACACACACACACACACACATATATATATATATGAATTAATATAGTTTTTGGGAATACTGATGTTGAACTGAGGAAAACAGATTTAATATTATTTTGTCAACAAAATATGTTTTCTCAGGTTAGATAATATATTACAGAGTAGTACTCACTTGAGTGTGGCATGAGTATAAATTTTACTGTAAATAATGGTATGTTAGGATATTTTATGAATTCACAGTATAAGCATGAATTGACGACAATTTTTAGAAAAATTATAAATAGTACAGAAATTATATTTTCAGTAGATTTTGATATTTTAGCCGGCACAGATGTCGTGATAATTCAGCTGGCACAGATGCTGTGATATTTCAGTCGGCCCATATTCCGTGACTAGATATATTTATATCAGATATTCAAAAAATATTATTATTATGACAAATTTTACAACAGAATTATGAAACAGTATTATTACAGCTATTAATGAAATATACTATATAAAAGCATAACCCTGATGGACTAAGTATGTTATGAGCACGGTACCGTTGCTAACTAGACAAATCAGATAGTATAACCCCTGTGTGTCGACTTGAGAAGTGTTGCAGAGAGCAGGATGGGCAGACCAGGTTGGTGATAGTTGACAGTGCAACCACACTATTTAAAAAGTGTTGGGTTGGTGGCCGATTAGTCTTGAAGTGTTGTGGAGAGCTGGATACCCACAGTATGCTGACCTGAGAAGTGTTGCGGCGAGCAAGATGGGTAGACCAGGTTGGATGGGCAATCATGTGTAGTTATGTCATGTTTGACTTAACTTGGTAGGCTAGCAAGAGTTAAGTTCAACCCACGGGCCACACAACCCGAATCATGCAGAGTTAATTCATGATATACAATTATCCATCCACAGTATAATTTTAGTAATATACAGATATAGCAGATGATTTATATGTATACAAAAATTTAGTATGATATAGTAGTTTATGTTGAGTTACAATTTATTCAGATTTATATAGAATAGTTTTACCTCACTTGTCAAATGCAGTTAAATAATGTACAGATTGTCCTTACTTATCATATACAGTTTATCACGAACAATATATGTTTATAACACAATAATTGTAAAGACCTAGAAATTATAATAATTAAATAATAGAGGAGAAGGAAAATTTAAAGGGATTCAAAACAGGGTTCGTCGACGAATGCCTTAGTTTCATCGACGAACTCCCTAAATGATTCGTGGACAAAGTTCAGTGTTCATCAATGAAGAGATACCAAGAGTTCAGACCCATTGGTTCGTCGACAAGCTCTTCACCTTCATCGACGAACTCCCTTCTTTGGTTCATCGACGAGGCCATGTGTCTCATTGATGAAGCCATGTGGTAGTAGATTATATATAAGTGCAAAATCAAATTTTGACAACAAATCGGTCTCTCTCTCTCTCTCTCTCCCTCTTTCTTTCTCTCTCTCTCTCTCTCTCTCTCTCTCTCTCTCTCTCTCTCTCTCTTTTCTCTCTCTAGAAACGATTCCTTCACTTTCTCTTTAGATTTTCGGCTCCGTTTCTCCCCGATTCGACGATTAGAAGCTACCACAGTGATCCTGGGGAGATTCTCTACACCCTAACCGGAGCAAAATGTTAATTTGAGAAGTTTGGGCACCATCCCAATTTCAGGGTAAGTAGATTATTTTGGTATTTCCAGTATTACTGGGTGTGTTTGAGCCCAGATTTTGTGTTGTATGAGAATAGACTAACATTTGTGGAGTAAAATTAGGGTGTTATGATTTCAGGGTTAAGGTGTTTTTGGGACCCTGCAGGCATGGGTTGAGGACCTCAACAGTTATTTTTCTGGGAACCCAAGTAAATTCTAGTTTAGAAAATTATGAATAAGCAGATTCAGGAAATGTGAATATGATGATTTTCTAAGAAATTCAGTGTTTTACTAGGGAATTTGTATCTATGTAATTACATGATTTTGAGGTTGGTACGCCGAGGGCATGAGGGTTGAATTGGAGGCAAGCCTCCCAGTCAGATTGGTAAGGGAAATATACTATGCTAGAAATTTTAGAATGTTTATTAGTAAGTTACATGTTTTTCTAGATTATTATCCAGTATGCATATTATTTGTATATCAGAAGTTATAGTTTTCAAAATATGAAATATTTATTTATTTGGTTGTGTGGCATGAGATATTATCAGATTAGTACAACAATTCTATAGTTTTCATATTACTATGATTTACAGTATTCATGCAGGGATATGTTACATCAGATTATGAATTATAGTGTATATAGAGACAGATATTATACAGATAGATATATTTTACAGACAGATATTTTATAGCATTTATAGATTATCATGATTTCCAAAATGTTAAAGCCATAACACTATGATATACAGTTTATACAGTTCAGATATTACAGATCAGTTATTACAGTTCAAATATTATAGTAATTTCAGAGTAGTTTTCGGTGTTATGGTTATTTTGGAATCATGATGAAACAATAAGATGTATATATAGAAAATAGTATTATACATTATCAGACCCTAATGAATCAGTTCATATATCAACAGAGCATGGTACCGTTGCTATTACAAATCAGAAGTGCAATCACACATCTCAGATAGAGTGTGGAAGTTTTCCGTCAACCATGCTTGGAGAGATTGCAGGCTACCCAGAAGACTAGGTTGAGATAGCCGGTTTGACGAGGTAGATACTAGTACCGTGCCTCGGAGTGATTGCAGATGGCCGGACTGAGGATTGGTAGAGTTACAGTTGACTTATCTTGGTAGGCCAACCAGAGTTAAGTCCCCGTGTATAGGCCACACAACCCTGTCATGAGGGGTTAAATCATGATGTACAATTTTTCAAGGTAATTATCATAGTTATATATATGTATACAAATTTATAGAATATCAGCAGATATATATTATGATACTAGAAGTATGAAAAGTAGAAAATTCAAATATTACAATTGTATTTTTAAACTATGATAGATGCAAGTTGTACTATATATAGTTTTATCATCTTTTACAATTTCAGATATTTATCAGTATAGTATTTATGGAACTCAGTCGCCACACATTAGTAATAGCATAATTACTTTTACTGAGCATTGTCTCATCTCAATGATTTAACATTTTTCAAGTGATCCAGCTAGACGAGCCGATCAGGTACGCTGATAGAGGGATTGTTACACGGCCCTGGTTGTGGGGTAAGTGTTTTCAGGGAGATGTGTTTTTGGGTAGTTTTCTAGGATTTTGGTGGATGTTACTTGGAGATGTGTTTATGTGTATGCATGTTTTGGGGAATTATTGAATTCTGGTATTGTAAATATGAATGTACAGTTTTATGTTTTCCCGTTGCGTAGGTGTGCAAAATTGAACAGGGTTCCCTCAGTGCTCATTTAGGGACTGAGATGTTATAGTAGTTAATCCATGGGTAACAGAGTAAATTGAAGTAAATAGTAAAGTTTATTTGAAAAAAAAATGGTATAGATTTTCGGGTCATTACAATAATACTCATGTTGCCACACACTGATATTAGTCTATCTCATTTACTGAGAGGTATCTTACTCCAAAATTACAAATATTACAGGAAACCCAGATAGATGAGCGGACCGAGCTATGAGATAGAGGAGGCTAATAGTGCTACCCTAACTGAAGGGTAAGTAGTTGAGTTGAAATCAGGATGGATTTTTGGGGGTATGACTCTAGGGTATTTATGGTCCTTTTTGGGATGTATATGTGTATTTTGGTTACAGTAAAACTTTGGTATTGTATATAGGGTTGAATAAATCATAGTTTCAACTGCATAGCTGTCATGTATGTGTGGACAGGCATATCCCCGGTTTCCTTTGGGGTTCGGGTTGATTTAGTTTATGTTTTATGGTATCAAAGTTATTATTATTATTATTATTATTATTATTATTATTATTATTATTATTATTATTATTATTATTATTATTATTATTATTAAAATATAGCTGAATTTTCGGGGCATTACAATTGTGGTATCAGAGCCTAGGTTGTTAGGTTCTATAGACTTCAGTGTACAACAAAAAAAAATACCAGAGTATAGGAATAAATCTTGGAGAGGTTAGTAAATGGGCTAGATTAGGATTTTAGTAAGTAAATGTTGGGAAGTTAAGATGAGAATTTAGGGCTTTGTTCCGCTGTCTGGAAGTAGGATTTCCGTAGTGGTTTCTGTGTCTTTCCTGAGGTGACGATTTTAGGAAAGCCATAGTAAATTATTGTTGGGTTGTGTTTCTAAATTACTAGACTGAATCTTAAATTGAGAATAAGGATATCAAGTTATGATAATATGATATTTTAGTTAGATAAATATATTAGTTATGTTATGAAGATAGGGTCCTCAGATTATGTTTATTTTCTTTTCAGGATGGATCCTGGGGGTAGTAGTGGTCACGCTAGTGGTGATGATGGTGCAGGGCCCTCTGGTATAGGCAGTGGTGATTCAGATGCAATTCTGCATAGTGTAGCTTAGCAGGTTATGGCTGAGATTGCATGGAGCTCTAGGGAGCAGGGAGGCCCATCAGCAGACCAAGGCTGCACTATTAAGCAGTTCACCAAAATGAAGCCTCTGACTTTTTTAGGGAGTACAGACCCAATTGCGGCAGAGAACTAGGTGCAGGAAATGGAAAAGATACAGACTGTATTGCGCTGCATCGATGAGTAGAGAGTATTATATATCACCTTTAGACTGACAAGGGACACTGAGCATTGGTGGTTGACTATGAGACTCTTGGAGGAGCAGAGACTAGTACCTATAGCAATGACTTGGAGCCAATTTAAAGAGATGTTCTTCGATCAATATTTTCCTACCACCACTAAAGAAGCAAAAGTGGAGGAATACTTGAACCTGACTCAAGGGCATCGGACAGTCTAGCATTATGCAGCAAAATTTATTGAACTATCTCGCTTTGCCTCGTACATCATTCCTGATAAGGCAAAGAAGGCAAGAATATTTGAGAGAGGCTTGAGGTAGGAAATTTATGAATAGGTGGCGGTGTTGAATGTACAGGATTTTGCAGAGCTGGTAGATAGGGTCGCCGTGGTGGAAGCGAGCAGGCAGAGGGGTGCTGAGGTGCAGGGCTAGAGGAAAAAACTCACACCTCTTGGATCTCAGGCGGGTTCTAGCCAAGGCCCATGGAGAAGAGGTGGATACAACAGAGGACAGAGGCAGGAGATGGGGAGTTGTGAGATGCAGGGCGATCAGACTTATCTCGTTTGTCCTAGTTGTGGTAAAAGACATATGAGAGAGTGCCAAGCAGGGAAAAATGTCTGCTATAGGTGTGGTAGACCTAGTCACTTAGCACGAGCCTTTCGTACACAGTGGAGTAATGCTACCACTCCTAGACCATTCCAAGGAAATATCCAGGCACCTTGAGGAGGCCAGCAGAGGAACACAGCCCTGGCGAGGCTCCATGCGTTGACACCGAGAGACATTGAGGCTACGGGCAATGCCGTGATAGCTACTATTACTGTTTTATTATATAAAGATTTTTTTTTATTTGACTCAGGGGCCACACACTCTTTCATGTCATGGGGGTATATCAAATTATCTGGGATAGAAACACATTTGCTAGATACTGAACTATCAATAGCTACACCGACAAGATCAGTAGTGAGGTGTAGAAGAGTGCTTAAAAAGTTATTTAATAGAAATTCAGGGAAGAGTGTTACTAGCTGATCTCGTAGTATTTGATATGCAAGGGCTTGATATGATTTTGGGTATGGATTGGCTAGCAGCAAATTATGCCAGTATTGATTGTCATAAGAAAGAGGTGATATTTAGGCCTCTTGGAAAGCAGAAGTTCAGTTTTGTGGGGTCGCACGTGCATTCCTCACCACACTTAGTGTCAGCCATACAAGCGAGGAGACTACTTTGAGACAGTTGTTAGGGGTGTATAATCTGTGTAAAGGAAGTGACAGAGAATGAATTAAAGCCTACCAATATTCCAGTAGTGAATGAATTTTCAGATATTTTTCCAGAGGAGCTACTTGGATTGCCTCCCGACTGTGAGATTGACTTTGCCATTAATTTACTTCCTGGGATGGCACTGATTTCTAAAGCTCCCTATAGAATGACTCCAACAGAGTTGAGAGAGTTAAAAGATCAGTTATGAAACTTGTTAGATAAAGGATTTATCAGACCCAGTGTATCACCTTGGGGAGTGCCAGTCTTGTTCGTAAAGAAGAAAGACTGCATAATGAGGATGTGTATAAACTACAGAGAAAGAAATAAATTAACTGTTAAGAACAAGTATTCTCTTCCCTGTATTGATGACTTGTTTGATTAGCTCCAGGGTACACAGGTTTATTCCAAGATTGATTTATGCTCTAGGTACCATCAATTGAAGGTCAAGGCAGAGGATATCTCCAAGACAATGTTTCGAACTCGGTATGGCCACTGAGTTTTTGGTCATGCCATTCGAACTAACGAATGCTCCTACTGAATTTGTCAATCTGATGAATAGAGTCTTCCATCCGTACTTGAAGCAGTTCATAGTAGTTTTTATTGATGATATACTAGTCTATTCGAGGAGTTTCAAGGAGCACGAGACACATTTAACGCTAGTACTTCAAGTACTTAGAGAAAGGAGATTGTATGCCAAATTCAAGAAGTGTGGATTATGGTTAAAGAAAGTTGCATTCCTTGGGCATATGATATCTAGGGATGGAATCTCTATAGATCCCAGCAAGATAGAGGTAGTGGTAAACTAGGTGAGACCGAAGAATGTTCAGGAGATCAGAAGTTTCTTGGGACTGGTAGGATATTATCGTCGGTTTGTAGAGGGATTTTCTAGACTATTAGGGCCTCTGAAATGTTATGGGTGTGTATTGATGCAGTAAGGAAAAGTGGTGGCATATGCTTCTTGGCAACTCAAGGAATATGAAAAGAATTATCCAACGCATGATTTAGAGTTGGATGCAATGGTGTACATATTAAAGATTTGGAGGCATTATCTGTATGGTGGAAGGTGTGAAATATTTACAGATAATAAGAGTTTGAAATATTTCTTCGTGTAGAAGGAATTGAATATGAGAGAGAGGAGGTGGCTCGAGCTGATTAAAGACTATGATTGCACCGTCAGTTATCACCCAAGAAAAACAAATGTGGTAGCTGATGCGTTGAGTCGTAAATCAAGAAGCACATATGTATTGTTGGCCTTACAAGACTTAAAATCTTGTTTTGATGCTAACAAACAAGTGGAACTTAACATTTTTGGTTGAATGGTGATATTTCAGAACTCACAAGGATCACATATGTGAAAGTAAGGTCACAGTGCTCACAAGGATCAAATGAAACTTAAAAGAGTCAAAGCATGGATTTAAAGATGATTTAAATAAAGCTTGAAGATTATGAGAGCTTGCATATTAAAGTGAACTTTCTAAAAGCCTAAAGTACATTGAAAGCTTGAAGAAAATATGGACTCAAAGCAAGGACATACATGAAGACTTCAAGAGTTGAAGGAATTTTAAGGAAGTTTTATGTAAGATTTGAAGGAATTTTAAGGAAGTTTTATGTAAGTACTTCAAATAATTTTAATATGGATACATGAAGCTCTTAGGTTAATTTATTGGATCTAGATACCTTTTAAAATACTTGGAAAATATTTTTATAAGGTGAAAAGATATTTAAAAAAGGCTAAAATTATTTTTGGAATGAAAAACACCAAAAAAAAGGTTTTTCCAAATGTTGACATTTTTTCTACATCCTAATTAAGGTGCATTTTTATCTATCAAAAACTCCTTATTTTAAAAATTATTCAACTTGAAAGTTGTAAGATTTTATCTTCCCTTTCTTTTGACACCAAGAACACCTAATTTGAAGTTGTATATAAAAAGTTATGACCATAATACTATAACAAGGTTGAAGCAGTCAGCAAACTCAACACTATTCACGGGAGAACTTCAGAAGACTGAACAGCATATAGAACAACCTCAGGTGACTAATCCTATGAGTTCAGGCGCCTAAAATTGTATTGACTTTAAAAATTACACATTTTTTTGAAACTTCAAGCGATTGACCCTGAGACTTCAGGCGTCTGAACACTATTAACGGTTATATTTTTTAAAAGTTTTTAAATTCAAACTTATATTTCTTGTGCTCCAAACTTTCTATAAACTTGGGAAACCCTCCAAGTCGCTTGGGGAACACAAAATAGACTTGATTTATCTTCTATAAATAATCCCCCAAGGCTAAGGATTAATTACACCAAGAAAATACAACAAACAAGCTTTCTTGCCTTCAAATCTTCCAATTCTCTCAAAGCTCTCTTGTGCAATTAATTTCTGAGTTTCACTACTAAGATTTGCTATGAATTGATCAAGAAAATTTGGAGTCTACTCTTAATTCTTTCAACCTAGAAAGAAGGCTTACGGTGATATCTTCTTGAGCTTCATATTTCCAGATTGTGAATTTGATTGAAGTATATAGATTTAACTTGTACTAATCAACTCTTTGTGTGAGCATTCTTTGTACACATCTATTTGATTTATATCTTGTAGATATTGATGGTTCAAGATTATTTGGATCATTGGCTAAGAGAGGGGATATTGCTTAGAGAAGCGGGCTCTAACCTAATTGAAGGAGTGACCCAACGAGGGTATATCGTTTGGAAAGGCGGGCTCTAGTCTATTGAAGGAGTGTGTAAATGGTGTTGTTCCACCCAGAAAAGGAATTGGTTTTAGTGAATCCTTTGGTGGTTTTCCAAAGGCAAGGACGTAGGCTGGGGATAAGCTGAACCTCGTAAAAATCTCGGTCTCACTCTCTCTTTCCCTTACTCTTTATTTTTCAACACATGTAAATTGCATGGATGACTTAAATTCCTAAATCATATATACTACGTATATTTAGAAATCAAATAAAATTAAAGTCTAATTTTGATTTGGGATTGTAGAAATCGAAAGGGAGTACATTGGTTAAACCATACTTTGCAGAAATCATAAGGGAGTACGTTACTTGGTTAACACCCAAAGATAAATTTATTAAGAGTTTATTTGAATTCTGAATTTTGGGAAGAATGTGAATGTTTTGTTGAAAATTAAATTTAGAAACAAATTACATTCTCTATAGGGCTTACAAATTCGTATACGTGGAGCTACAAACAAAAGAACCATCTTGATTGGATATTGTGGTTGATTGAAAAAATTGATTGGTTTAGTTGATTGCTTGATTACTTGATTATTTAAATACTTTATTGGTATATGATTGTGGATTGAATATTATTTTAAGTATTGATTGTCTCTTGGGACTATATCTTAGTTTTCAATTGGCATCAGAGTGGGATTATAGCAAATCTAAATTAGTAGCTATAAAAATATTTTAATGGTTCACTTAGGCGTAGCTCCCTTTGGAGAGGGACAATTTTCAACTAGACCTCTTATCTTTTGTGGACATAACTACACTTTTTTTTGGAAAAAACGAATGCAAATCTATTTTCAACATACGGATTGGAAAGTATGGGAAGTTGTTATGGATGGAGATCGAATTCCTACAAAAATAGTAGATGGAAAACAAATTCCTCAAGAGAAAAAGGACTTGACCAAAATAGACTACAAAATGCTTCAAATAAACTCAAGTTCCATAAATGCTTTGTATTGTGCTTTAGATACTAATGAATTTAATAGAGTAATGACTTGCAAATCGGCTAAGGAAATATGGGACAAGCTAGAAGTCACTTACGAAGGCACTATAGATGTTAGGGATAATAGGATTAATATGCTTACAAGCGAATATGAAACTTTTAAGATGAACCCAGATGAATCTGTAACTAGAATGCACACTAGGTTCACTCACATAACAAATTCCTTAAATGCCTTAGGAAAAACCTACATTACCTATGAGATGATAAGAAAAATTCTTAGAGGGCTGCCACCTATATGGGAACCAAAGGCCACTGCAATAATGGAAGGTAGGAACCTTAAAACCACTTCTTTAGATGAACTTATTGGTTCTCTCCTCACATACAAAATGACAATAAATGAAAGGAGTGGAAAAACCAAAGCCCAAGAATCAATAACCTTTAAAGCCTTAAAAGAAAACTCTTGTAGTGAAGAAGAAATGGATGAAGATGAACTAGCCTTCATATCTAAGAAACTTGCAAAAATCCTTAAAAGGAAAAACAAATTCAAAAGAAGAACCAAGACTCCGAATCAGAAGAAGAAGAAATCAGTAAAAAGAAATCTAAAAATAAAACCCCCACATGTTATAATTGCAACAAAGCTGGACATATAAAACCAGAATGTCCACTACTAAAGAAAGAGTTTAAGAAGAAAAACAAAAAGGCCATGAAAGCCACTACTTAGGACAACATGAGTACAAGTAGTTCGGAATATGAATCAAGTAACCAAGAGGTTGCTTATACTTGCTTTATGGCATGGGATGATGAGGAAAGCTCTGCATCCAAATCCTTAAATAATTATTGTAGTGATTCATCAAATGAATCCAATGATGAGTGTATGTCATCTTATAATGAATTACAAAATGATTTATTCAAAGTTATAAGATGCTAATCAAAGTAACTAAACAAAATACATCATCGAAAAACAAGATCGATGAGATGATGAAAGAGCTAGAATCAAGTAAGATTGCTGAAAATGAAAAAATTCAAAACTCAAGAAAATAGAAAATAAGTATGATGTTGCAATAAAAGAATTAGAAGCTAAAAATCTTGCTGAAAAATAAAACGACTTGAAAATCAAGAAATTAGAAAGTAAGAATGAAAAGATGATAGAAGACCTTCGATCCCTATCCTTTATGGAATATGAGAAAGACATATGTACTTCTAACATAGAGGATAAAATCACAAAATTATCTCAAGAATTAGAGAAATCACTAAAGAAAGTTGATGACAAGAAAGATATTGAGATAAATGATCTCAAAAATCAAATTGAAGATAAAGAAAAGTCATTTACATCTTCACAAAAGGAAAGGAAAACTTTGAGAAAATGATAGGATCACAAAGCATGTCCTTAAACAAAGAAGGCATTAGATCTAATGGGGTTGAAAATAAAAAGAAAACGAATCTTTACATAGGATATTTTTCAAAAGCATCCAAAGATTATGCTAGCACATCTTCTAATTCCTACACTAACACCATATGCTACCTATGTAATAAAAAGGGCCATATAAAGTTTGAATGTCCATTAAAGAGAAAGGATGTGAGAATTAAACAAGTATGGAGAATAAAAGAAAAAACAAGTCTTATGAAACCTTTTGGACCCAAGAAAGTATGGGTACCTAGATAAAAGGCCTTAAAAATCACAAAGAATTTATTAGAACAAATAAAAACACAAATAACATTGTTGGCCAAAATCATAGAAAGATTCATACAAGCTTAAAATAGAGAGTTTTAAAATTTGGAAAGAAAATTCATATGAAAGCAAAAATCAAGCATATTACATGAATATTTTGATAAGAAACATTTTAAGAATGAGAGATACTTGAAGACAACTTGAGCAATATGACAAAGCAAATGAAAATGAAATACATGTTGTGCTGATTTTCTATATATACTACATGTATGATCATGACTTGACTCATATTAATAATGTATGGCTCATTATATTGCAAACTTGAGCATGATTATGAAGCTAAATCTTGATATAAGAAGTATGGAGTTTGAGCATGAGATTATTGAGCATGAGCATGAATCTTGATATAAAATTAATTTTTTGACTATGCATACTACTAATGAATCAAGTGGATAAATTTGTCTTGTGCTGCTCTTTATATTGGTATCCATAAGCTATGAATGATATTTTTGATATCCATGAACTATGCATGATGTGGTATCTATAAAGTATTTTTGGTATCACATTTTAAAAATTTTAATTTGTATCACAATTTAAAAGGCTCAATTGGTATCACAAATTGACATTTAAGAATGATAAGCATAATTGAACTCATGAGCATGTTATTATATTGATGATGTTAACATGATATTGGTATTTGATAATTGTGTTCATGAGAACATACATGATATGAATCAATATATTTAGCATGGATAATAAACTTAAAAGCATAATTGGTATCAAATGTAAATGTATTAAATTTAGGGGAGTATTATGACTTATTGCTTGTATTATGTTTCTTCCCTAATTATTAAATTGGAATCATGGAATAAATAATTGGTATCATGAATTATTATGCTTGCTGATGTTTAAAGTACTATACTTTTTTATGGTTGCTCATAGCCTTAGTACTTAAAGTCTTACTCTTTTTGATTGATGTCAAAAGAGGGAGAAGTTTTGGGCGGCAAAAAATGAGCATGATATTAAAAATTTATGGGCATGATATATATATCAAAAGGAGGATAACTACTTGATGTTGATTGATATTGATATTGAATAATGTGATTTTGATATATGAGCATGATACGTGAAAATATTTTTGAAAATGACATTGATATTGAAAAAATTATTAAGATGATGCTTATTGAAAGGGGGAGCATTTTTAAGGCTTACTCAAATTTTTGTTCCTTATTTGTCATCATAAAAAAGGGGGAGATTGTTGGCCTTACAAGACTTAAAATCTTGTTTTGATGCTAACAAACAAGTGGAACTTAACATTTTTGGTTGAGTGGTGATATTTCAGAACTCACAAGGATCACATATGTGAAAGCAAGGTCAAAGTGCTCACAAAGATCAAATGAAACTTAAAAGAGTCAAAGCATGAATTTAAAGATGATTTAAATAAATCTTGAAGATTATGAGAGCATGCATATTAAAGTAAACTTGTTAAAAGCCTAAAGTACATTGAAAGCTTGAAGAAAAGATGGACTCAAAGCAAGGACACACATGAAGACTTCAAGAGTTGAAGGAATTTTAAGGAAGTTTTATGTAAGTACTTGAAATAATTTCAATATGGATACATGAAACTCTTAGGTTAATTTCTTGGACCTAGATACCTTTTAAAATAATTGAAAAATATTTTTATAAGATGAAAAGATATTTCAAAAAAACTAAAATTATTTTTCAAATAAAAAGCACCAAAAAAAAGGTTTTTCCAAATGCTGTCATTTTTTCTACATCCTAATTGAGGTGCATTTGTCTCTATCGAAAACCCCTTAATTTTAAAAGTGTTCAACATAAAAGTTGTAGGATTTTATCTTACCTTTATTTTGATACCAAGAACACCTAATTTTAAGTTGTATATAAGAAGTTATGATCAAAATACAGAATCAAGGTCGAAGCTATTTGCAAACTAAACACTGTTCAAGGGAGAACTTCAGAAGACTGAACAGCAGACAGAACAACCTCAGGCAACTGACCCTATGAGTTTAGGCACCTGAACCTATACTGACTTCAAAAATTACATAGTTTTTTGAAACTTCAGGCAACTGACCCCTAGACTTCAGGCGTCTGAACACTGTTAACGGTCATATTTTTTAAAAGTTTTTAAATTCAAATTTATATTTCTTGTGCTCCAAACTTTCTATAAAATTGGGAAACACTCCAAGCCACTTGAGGAACACTAAATAGACTTGATTTATCATCTATAAATAACCCCCCCAAGGCTAAGTATTTATTACACCAAGAAAATACAACAAACAAGCTTTCTTGCCTTCAAATCTTTCAATTCTCTCAAAGCTCTTTTGTGCAATCAATTTCTAAGCTTCACTACTGAGATTTGCTGTAAATTTATCAAGAAAATTATGAGTCTACTCTTAATTCTTTCAACATAAAAAGAAGGCTTATGGTGATATCTTCTTGAGCTTCATATTTCCATATCGTGAATTTGATTAAAGTATATAGATTTAACTTGTAGTAATCAGCTCTTTGTGTGAGAATTCTTTGTACACATCTATTTGATTTATATCTTGTAGATATTGATGGTTCAAGGTTATTTAGATCATTGGCTAAGCGAGTGGATATCACTTAGAGTGGCGGGCTCTAACCTAATTGAAGGAGTGACCGAACGAGGGCACACAATTTGGAGAGGCGAGCCTTAGCCTACTGAAGGAGTGTATAAACGGTATTGTTCCCCATGAAAAAGGAACTTGTTTTAGTGAATCCTTTGGTAGTTTGCCAAAGGCAAGGACGTAGGCTGGGGATAAGCCGAACCTCGTAAAAATCCCGGTTTCACTCTCTCTTTCCCTTACTCTTTATTTTTCAGCACATATAAATTGTGTGGATGATTTAAATTCCTAAATCATACATACTGTTGACATTATAGGTCATGCCTGGTTTTGATTATGACAAATACTCATTATATCTAATGGGTGTTTGAGATTATGTGTAGGAACCTAGATTGTCAAGATCAAGATACACATAAAGAAAGTAAAGATTGAAGACCTAATTACTTTACATTGTAATATATTTCATTTATGTAATTGGCATCTAATAGTAATTAGGGCTTTTACTTGTAATAATCAAACACATCATATGCATGGTCTAATAGGTAAGCTCAAATTGAATAATAACTAAAACTGGACTTAGAAAAGACCCTAGGACACTCACCATTGCACTTGTATGTGTTAGACACTTGAATAGGGTAATTGTGGAATGAAACAGGACCGAAATGCACAAATTGTGCACATTTGGTCGACCGACTTTTGTAGTTCATTCTGCCCCCGATCGACCGAATATGGTCCAGGTCAACCGATTGACCACAGTCTGGTCGACTGAGCTTCCAAAGCTCATTTGACCCCAATCGACCGAACCTCCCTGAAGTCAACAGTTTAACTTCCTTATTGACCGAGAGAATTTTGTATTGCACCAACCTGGTCGACTGAGTTCCCACGCGTGGGAATCCAATGGTCTAGTCAACCGACCAGTGTAGTTCATTCTTGCCCTAGTCAAATGAACCTCGCAAAATAGGAAAAATCGCCTCCGACATACTTATCCGGTCGACCGAACTTGAAGTTCATTTTTGGCCCGGTCGATCGGGCCTCAAGAACTTCAAATGAACTTTGGTCGATCGAACCTGTCCTGGTCGACCGGTCCTCTCGGGTTGCCCTGCATTTTTACCGTAGTCAACTATTTTTTAATAGGGTTAAAATAACTAAATGTCATTAACTTTTCTAATAATCCCAACCTTATCCCTAACAGTTATAATTTTAGGGGATTCTATATATACCCCTTCATTTGGGAAAATTAGCAACAAGATTAAGAAATCTGATTAAGAAATTCTCTCTCTCTCTCTCAAAAATCCTACTACTCATCTTTATACTCCAATCACTCATACTTACCTTCTTCGATTGCTTAAATCCTCTGTAAGTTGATTAAGTGTTTGTTTTAATAGGTTTGCTCTCTCATTCGTGTTTGATTGATTCGATTTTAACGAGAGCTAACCTAAGTGTTCTTAGGGGGCTTTGCTAATAAGTCTCTCTTAAGAAGACTTCCATTAAACTTCTGAGTATTGCATTTTCCTTGCAATAAATTAAGAAGTTTGTATTTGTTTTTGGTTTGCAAAAGGTTTTTCAAAAACATTCTCAAATATCTTGAGTGATTTATTCTAATGTATTCTTGAAAAGATATTTGTTTATGTGATATTAATCTTTGCTGCAATATTCATTAACTTACATATCATTTGCTGAATACAAAGATTATATATTTTCTACAAACCAAGTATATACATTATCTAATATTCACGTGATTGAGATATTCTGCTGATTGATATTCGTGAGACTTACTTGATATCTTTGTGTGTACACGTTGATTGAATATCTTGAGATACAAGGATTGCTTGTCGACACTCTCATGCACTCATTACACTGAAAGCAAATATATTTGAGAGTTGAAATATTAGACCACATTGAGCTTACATATTAAATCATTTTGTGGTGTGTGTGACTGAGCATATTTGGGTACATATCTGTTTTGCACAAAAGCACAATCACTGTACCAAAATTATTTGATTGTAAAATATGAGTGTTTTCAGGCGTGGCCTAAGGGGCAGTAATCCAGCGCAGTAAGGATTGATTGTAAAGGTTGAGGTCATCCCTATGCTAATTGACTTGGTTTGTTTAGGTGCCACTCAACTCGTTTAAGTGAGTAAGTATAGTGGTAATCTTTGTGCTTGTTAGCCAAGGCAGAGACGTAGGCAATTTGTCGAACCTCGATAACATCTCTGTGTGTCACTCTTACTTTACTACTTTCTGGTGCACGTGTTGTTGATTAAATTGCTTTATTTAATTTCTGGTATATTTACATTACTTGCACTAGATTGACCACAAGGTTGTGAATATATTGGTGTTAGAATATTTACCTGGGGATTAAATTTTAAAAATACCAATTCACCCCCCCTTTGGGATCACGGTAAAGCTAACAATTGGTATCAGAGATACGAAGCATAGACTAGCTATTATTTTGCAAAAGATCACTTATGGCTCATAGCTCTGTGACCCCTTTCCCTGAGTGACCATCTTCCACACAAACTCCTATTTTCAGTGGTGTTAATTACACCGTCTGGAAACAGAGGATAAACATCTACCTTTAAAATACTGATTGGAAGGTGTGGAGGATTGTCTCTAAGGGAAATTATGTCCCTATGAAAACTGAGGGCACAACTAGAGTTCCTAAGACTGAAGAAGAATATAATGATGATGATATGAAAGCTGTTAGTTTAAATGCTACTGCCATGAATATTTTGTATTGTAGTCTTGATGTAAATGAATTTAATAGAATTATGGCATGCTCTACTACTACTACAAAAAGAAAAAAAGGGATAAGTTAGAAGTCACATATGAGGGTACTAGGGATGTGAAAGATAGTAGGATAGACATGTTGACTAGTGAGTATGAGGCCTTTAAGATGAATGTAGGTGAGTCCATTCAGAGCATGTACATTAGATTCACACACATCATAAACTCACTGCATGCATTAAGAAAGACCTATCCCATATATGAGATGATTAGGAAGATTCTTAGAGGCTTACCCCCTGTTTGGGAAGCCAAGGCTACGATCATTATTGAGGGTAGAGACCTTAAGGCATGGCCCTAGATGAATTGATAGGTTCCCCGATCACTCATGAATTAGCCATAAATAAGAGACTTAATGAGCATAATAGGTCGAAGAAAGTGATTGCATTAAAAATCTCCACAAACACATCTAGTGAATGCAGTGAATTTGAAACTGACAAAGATATGGCCATGCTAATCAGAAAATTTAACAGATTCTTTAGGAAGAATAGAAAGCCATATAAAAGATACAGGGAGTCTACAATTAAAAAGGGAGAGTCAAGTAAGAGAAAAGAAAAATCAAATGCTCCCACGTGTTACAACTGCAACAAGGTCGGGCATATTAAACCAAATTGCCCACTATTGAAAAAAGAGACTAAAAAAAAGAAGAAAACCATGAAGGTTGGGACATCATGGGATAAGCTTAGTAGCAGCGACTCAGAATCAGATCATAGCGACTTAGAGGTTGCCAATCTGTGCTTGACGGCACACAATGATAAGGTATCATCTTCTAGTTCAGTATCTTCATATTATTCATCTGATGATTGTGATTCTGATTGCATGCTTACATTTAGAGAGTTGCAGCTTGAATATATTCATGCATCTAAATTGTTAGGCAAAATGATCAAAGAAAATAATGATTTGAAAAAGAAATGTGAAAATTGGTCAAATTTGTTTAACATAGCAAAAACATCTCATGCCTCTATTTTAAAAGAAAAAGATGCTACTTTTGTTGAGATTGAGATAAAATTGGAGGATAGCTCTAAAATCATTTTCAAATTCACCGAAGGAAAACAAAATTTTGAAAAATTACTTGGCGGCCAAAGAAACTCTTTAAGTAAAGAAGGTCTTGATTTTAATGGTATTGAAAATGTTAGACGACCTGATCTTTACTTAAGACATTTTACACGTGAGTCAAAATCCCATATTCCTCCTAAAGATCGTAAGTGTAGAATAAGATGTTTTAAATGTAAACAAATTGGTCATATTCAATTTGATTGTCCACTTAGGAGTAAGCATGCTAGAAATAGGAAAATATGGGTAGTTAAGGGAGATCTGGCTACTAACCCCAATGGACCAACAAAATTTGGGGACCAACATCAGTTACTTAGTGTATTTTGCAAGTATGCCTAAGATCGTCCTCCTCCAAGGACCAGTGGTACTTGGATAGTGGGTGCTCATGGCACATGATTGGTGACAAAGGAAAATTCACTTCAATCATTCCCAAGGATGGAGGCTACGTGACATTCGGCGACAATGCAAAAGGAAGCATCATCGGGGTTGGTAAGGTCGGTAAGGATTCCTCTCTTACTATTGATAATGTTTTATTGGTTGATGGACTAAAACATAATTTAATTAGCATAAGTCAGTTGTGTGACATATGATATAAAGTATCTTTTGAAAATGACAAATGTATAGTAGAAAATAAATTATGTCACAAAGTGCTTTTTACTGCTGATCGTCATGAAAATGTTTATACTACTTCTCTTGATAACTTAGCTTCACAACAAGTGACACGTTTTTCTACTGTAAATGAAGCTAGTTGATTATGGCATAGGCGCTTAGGACATGCTAGCATGAATTTATTGTCTAAACTTGTTAGAAAAGAATTAGTTAAAGGCTTACCTAAGATGTCTTTTGTAAAGGATAAAATTTGTGATGCATGTCAAGTTGGTAAAGAAACCAAATTTAGTTTCAAGAAAAAGAAATTCATATATACTACTAGGCCACTTGAGATGCTTCACTTAGATTTGTTTAGACCTAATTCTGTGCAAAGTCTTGGTGGTAAATCTTATGCTTTTGTAATTGTGGATGACTTTTCTAGATTCGCATGGGTGTTATTTCTTGCACATAAAAAATGAATCATGAGAACAGTTCACCAAACTTTGTAGGCGAATTCAAAATGAAAAAGGATATAAGATAACTCATATAAGAAGTGATAGAGACACTGAATTCAAAAATGAGAGCATAGAAAAATATTGTGACTTAGATGGCATATCACATAATTTCTCTGCACCTAGGACACCTCAAAAAAATGGTGTGGTATAAAGAAAAAATAGGTCACTATAAGAAATGGGTAGAACTATACTGAATGAACATAACTTACCTAAATATTTTTGGGCCGAAATCATAAATACTGCATGTTATGTTATGAATAGGGTGTTGATTAGACCGTCAATTAATAAAACCCCTTATGAATTGTGGAACAACCATAAGCCTAATATTTCTTATTTTCATGTGTTTAGTTGTAAATGTTTTGTGCTTAGAGATAATGAACACTTAGGAAAATTTGACTCTAAATCTGATGAAGGTATTTTCCTAGGTTATGCACTAAATAGTAAAGCATATAGGGTTTTCAACAAAAGAACATTGATTGTCATTGAATCTATTCATGTTATGTTTGATGAATCTAATCCATTTTCTAAGAAAGATGATGAAGATGATATTGACATTAGAAAATGCTTAGATAAACTATCTATTGAAAACAATGCAAGTGAAAACCCAGAAGAAAATGAAAAATCATCTGAAGATAATGAAAATTAGGAGTTGCCTAAAGATTGGAAATTTATTAGAAATCATACCATTGATCAAATCTTAGGTGAACCATCCCGTGGTGTAGCCACAAAATCCTCCTTAAGAAATATAGTGAATCATTCTGCTTTCTTATCCCAAGAAGAACCTAAAAATATTAAAGAAGCCATAAAAATGAGTCTTGGGTGATGTCCATGTAAGAAAAACTTAATCAATTTGAAAGAAGCAACATATGGACTCTAGTTCATAGGCCTAATGATCACACAATTATTGGAACTAAATGGGTATATAGAAATAAGAAAGATGAGAATGGGGTAGTAACTAGGAATAAGGCTAGACTAGTTGCCCAAGGGTATAACCAGCAAAAAAGGATTGACTTTGATGAAACATATGCTCCTGTTGCTAGGTTAGAAGTCATTCACATGCTACTTGCTTTTTCCGCTTTTAAAAATTTTAAATTGTTTCAAATGGATGTTAAAAGCACTTTTTTAAATGGCTATATTAATGAAGAGGTGTATATAGAACAACCACGTGGTTTTGAAAATCATAAATATCCAGATCATGTTTACCGATTGTCTAAGGCTTGGTACGAATTGAAACAGGCTCCTAGAGCTTGGTATGAAAGACTCAGTGATTTTCTACTAGAAAATGGATTTACCTATGACAAAATTGACACTACACTCCTCATCAAATCCAAAAATGATGATATGCTCCTTGCTCAAATTTATGTGGACGATATCATTTTTGGAGCAACTAATGATGAGTTGTGTAATGAGTTTGCCAAGTACATGCAAAGTGAATTTGAAATGAGCTTGATGGGTGAACTTAGTTTCTTCTTAGGGCTACAAATTAAGCAAACCAATCATGGAACTTTCATATGCCAATCTAAATATATTAGGGACTTGTTAAAGAAATTTAATATGGAAGATTGTAAAATTCTTGGCACTCCTATGAACTCTTCCATTAAGCTTGATAAAGATGAGCAAGGAATCCCTGTTGACATAAAATTGTATTGTGGCATGATTAGGAGTCTCCTATATCTTACTGCTAGTAGGTCGGGCATTATGTTTAGTGTGTGTATGTGTGCTAGGTTTCAGGCTGCCCCTAAGGAATCTCATCTAAAAGCTGTTAAACGAATCCTTAGGTATCTAGTTAGGACTATAGAGTTAGGCTTATATAATCCTAAGCATAGTACTTTTAAGATTGTGAGTTATACTGATGCTGACTTTACCGGTAGTAAAGTTGATAGAAAAAGTACCAGCATCACTTGTCATTATTTAGGACAATCTCTTGTTTCTTGGTTCTCCAAGAAGCAAAACTCAATTGCGTTATCCACAGCTGAAGCAGAATATATTTTGGTTGGAAGTTGTTGTGCCCAAACTCTTTATATGAGACAACAACTTGTGGATTTTGGATTGCACTATGAAACAATACTGATTAAATGTGATAATACTAGTGCAATCAACATCTCTAAAAATCCTATTTCACATTCACGAACTAAACACATTGAGATTAGACATCATTTCCTTCGTGATCATGTGCAAAAAGGAGACGTGGCTCTTGAGTTTGTATGCACTAATGAACAGTGGGAGGATATACTCACTAAACCACTTCCCGAAGATAGGTTCATATGAATTAGACGTGAGTTAGGTCTAATGCACAGTAAAGAGGCTTCTTAGATGTTTCATAGTTTGCATAAATTTAGGAGGAGCTCTCAAGTAAAATTTACAAGTCTTAGCAGTTGCTATTATTGTTGATATGTCTTCTTGCCTAAGACTTTGCGCATATTGATTATTGCTTGTGTGCATAATGCCAGTGGACTTTACGCTTTACTGCATGATAATAATGGGCTTTATGTTTTTATTGTTGAATCATACTGGAACTATTTGAGTAGTTGTGGATAAACTGCTAGGATATATAAACTCAAATAGGTTACAATTTATAAAAGAATTTGTTTTGGAAAGTCCAATTTTCAAACGATACTCTGTTGAAATTTTTCCAAATCTTTCCAAAACTTATAATGTATAGATGTAGCACTTACCCATTACCTAGAGTTTTAACTCTTATAGCCCTTTTTGCTGTTGTCAAAAGGGGGAGATGGAGAGGGGAAAAAATAATTGGGTAAAGTAATTTGGTTAAAATAAATTAGATGCATATTGATAGGGGGAGCCTTCTTAGGCTTAAACCCATATTTTTGCTGGTTGCATTTGTCATCATCAAAAAGGGGGAGAATGTTGACCTTATTGGTCACGCCCGGTTTTGATTATAACAAATACTCATTATATCTATTGGGTGTTTGAGATTATGTGCAGGAACCTAGATTGTCAAGATCAAGATGCACATAGAGAAAGTGAAGATTGAAGACCGAATTACTTTACATTGTAATATATTTCATTTATGTAATTGGCCTGTAATAGTAATTAGGGCTTTTACTTGTAATAATCACACACATCACATGCATGGTCTAATAGGTAAGCTCAAATTGAATAATAACTAAAACTAGACCTAGAAAAGACTGTAGGACACTCATCATTGCACTTGTATGTGTTAGACACTTAAATAGGGTAATTGTGAATGAAATAGGATCGAAATGCACAAATTGTGCCCCTTCGGTCGACCGACCTGTGCAGTTCATTCTGCCCTCGGTCGACCGAACACGGTCTGGGTCAACCAGTTGACCACAGTCCGGTCGATTGAGCTTCTGAAGCTTATTTGACCCCGGTCAATCGAACCTCCCTAAAGTCAATAGTTTGACTTCCTGGTCGATCGAAAAAATTTTGTATTGCACCAACATGGTCGATCGAGTTCCCACGTGTGGGAATCCAATGGTCTGGTCGACCTACCAGTGTAGTTCATTCTTACCCTGGTCAACCGAACCTCGCAAAATAGGAAAAATCGCCTCGGACATACTTGTTCAGTTGACCGAACCTAAAGTTCATTTTTGGCCTGGTTGATCGAGCCTCAAGAACTTTAGTTGACCGAACCTGTCCTGGTCGATCGGTGCTCTCGGGTTACCCTGCATTTTTACCGCGGTTAACTATTTTTTAATAGGGTTAAAATAACTAAATGTCATTAAAACTTTTCTAATAATCCCAACCTTGTCCCTAACGGTTATAGTTTTAGGGGAGTTTATATATACCACTTCATTTGGGAAAATTAGCAATAAGATTAAGAAACCCGATTAAGAAATTCTCTCTCACTCTCAAAAATCCTACTACTCATCTTTATACTACAATTACTCATACTTACCCTTTCGATTGCTTAATCCTCCGTAAGTTGATTGAGTGTTTGTTTTAATAGGTTTGCTTTCCCATTTGTGTTTGATTGATTCAATTTTAACAAGAACTAAACCTAAGTGTTCTTAGGGGGCTTTGCTGATAAGTCTCTCCTACGAAGACTTCCATTAAACTTCTGAGTATTGCATTTTCGTTGCAATAACTTAAGAAGTTTTTATTTTTATTTTGGTTTGCAAAAGGTTTTTCAAAAACATTCTCAAATATCTTAAGTGATTTATTCTGACATATTCTTGAAAAGATATATGTTTATGTGATATTAATCTTTGCTGCAATATTCATTAACTTACATATCATTTGCAGAATACAAAGATTATATATTTTCTGCAAACCAAGTATATACATTATCTAATATTCACGTGATTGAGATATCATTCTGATTGATATGCGTGAGACTTGCTTGCTATCTTTGTGTGTACACGTTGATTGAATATCTTGAGATACAAAGATTGCTTGTTGAGACCTGTCATACACAGTGGAACCTAGGCAGTAGTAAATGTAAATCACAACCATCAACCAATAATTCATAATTCCAGAGTCTATTATATTCCAAAAGATACTGTATTTATATAGACAATCTCCAAAATATCAAAATAAACGAAGGATCTTCTAACAAAATCCCTTAATCCTAGATCAGAACTTACCCTTCTAGCAGGGAAGCTCAACTCACTCAGCGGCGGCGCTGACCCTCCGGTCTCTCTTGGTTTCTTGAAAATCATTTAATGTTCGGGGGTGAGACACTTCTTAGAAAGGGAAAATAAACTAAATACAACTGTGTGGCAACATGAATACTTAATGATAATATAGATATATAGTACAATCTTCCTACTAGAAAACATTCATCATTTAATAATTGCAAAAACGTATACTTTCATATTTTTAATAAATCATACTAATCATAATTGTCTGGTATAGCTAATAATACTGAAAACATATCCAAGATGAATAGCTAGCTGATGTCATGTATTACCCTTCATGACGGGTTGTGCAGCTCGAAGGCGGGACCCGACAATGGCTAGCCCTTCACTGCCAAGTCAAAAATGTCTGTAAGTATGATGGGCCCGCTACACCCTGGTCCGGACTACCAAGTGGACGTCTATAATCTACACCGAAAGCCACATCGACTATCCATCTCCCACCCCCTCGTGGGGTGGTTAGCACCAATCTGATCATACATATCTGATCTATAAGTTACAGTACCGTGCTCCTGAACTGAACTAAACTAACATATGGGTTCTGATAACATATAATACATGATAATATAGCATTTAACATAAATGGATTGATAGCATTTTCTATAATTTCATAAATACGGCCTCGTACTTAACATTTCATAAATACAGCCTCACGCTGAACATTTAATAAATGTAGTCTCGCACTGAAATCATACGTAAAACATGGCCTCGCCCTGATTATTAATCACGACCTTGCACCAAATATCTCACACATATCATTCTGAATAATAAATCAATTATCATGTATTTTCAACATCATTTTGTACTGTAATATTTCATATTCTTGAAAACATGCTTCATTTGTAACATAGTCATATCATAATACTTTTCACATAAAGTAATATTCATGCCACACATTTGCTGTATAAAACCATTCTTTATATTCCAAAATCATAATTTCTAGCATCTCATACATATATATACATTTCAACATAATAGTAGTATTTTCCCAAATGTGCATTTCCTTTGTAATATACTGAAATAATACATGCTTTCCTGAAAATTAATTTACTGATAAATAATAATAATTTTCATAGAAAAGAACTATTTTAGTTTATTCCCTTACCTAGTACTAAAAAGAAAACCCCCCTAAAAACCTACTTGTTCTGCACTCGCAGGGTTCCCCGAGCAACACCCTGAAACAAACAACTCATAGAACTAAACTTCAATATTTCCATGTAATTATCATTTCCTATAACCGCAAAAAGATCAAATTTGGCATAAAAAGGCTTACCTCAACCCAGGGATGAATTTCAACTCGCTTCCACCAACGATCCGCTCCGGTAGATTTGGAGAGAACTTCCCCAGGGGCGTCGTGGTGGCCTCAGATCGTCGATCTAGCGAACAACGGAGCCGAAACGGTAGAGAGAGGAGAGAAAAACTAAAGGGAGAGAGAGAGGGAGTGATTTTTCTTAATTTCTGCATTTAAATTTGGGTTTTGGGTTATTTATAGGGTTGGATTTGTCAACGAGACATGTCACCTCGTCGACGAGTCTTTTAGAAAGTTCGTCGATGAACCTGCACCTTCATCGACGAATTTCAGATTTCTCCAAAATCCTCTCTTGGTGTCTTCTCATCGACAAAAGTTGTCTTCGTTGATGAGGCCCTCTTGTACCCTCGTCGACGGAATCGCCGTGTTTGTCGACGAGGACCTGATAAATTTTCTTAGTTATTGCATCCCAAAGTACAACGTCGTTGACGAATGCTAGTCTGATGCCACCTTTTATTTCAGTTTCTATTTCCCTCCCTCTTTTTTATTTAAATACCATTATTATTCGGGTCATTACATTATCCCCTCCTTATGAAATTTCGTCCTTGAAATTTACTATTCATATAATTCATCATCCTTTATTAGGAAAAATGGTTTACTTATTTTATTATTTACCCTTACTTATGGCGGAGGAATACCGTGGTTACATTTCCAGTCTTGGGAGATTACATATACCAAAAGAAAATTCTCCTAAAACTAAAATACCACTTACTAACTAAAGCATTACGTGTACCTGCAAAAGAAACATTACATATTTACTCACATTTCTTATTCACATATGGACTTCTTGAAATAATTGTGGCTATTTCTGTCTAATCTATTACTCGAGCTCCCAAGAAGCCTCTTCTATTGCATAATTCCTCCATAGAACTTTTACCAAAGGAATCTTCTTATTACACAGTTCCTGTTCCTTTTTGTCCAGAATCTGCACTGCTACCTCCTCATAAACTAGTGAATCACTGAGCTCTAACTCACCATAGCTTATAATATGAGAAGGATCTGGGACGTATTTCCTCAACATAGATACGTGGAATACGTCGTGCATCCTGGATAGTGTAGGTGGCAAAGCTAGCCTATAAGCCACCAGCCCCACTTTCTCTAAAATCTCAAACAGACCGATAAACTTAGGGCTAAGTTTACCCTTCCTACCAAACCTCATAACCCCTTTTAACAGAGCTATCTTCAAAAATACATGATCACCTGCATTGAACTCCAAATTCCTGCGATGATTGTCGACATAACTCTTCTGTCGGCTCTGAGCTACACTAATTCTATCCTTGATAAGCCGAACTTTATTGTTCACTTGCTGTACCAGCTTGTGTCCCACAACTTACCGCTCACCCATATCATCCCAATATAACAAGCAATGACATTTTCTACCATATAGAGCCTCAAATGGTGCCATGCCGATGCTGGACTGGTAACTGTTATTATACGCAAACTCTACCAGTGGCATGAACTGAGTCCAACTACCCCCAAAATCTAACACGCACGCTCGAAGCATGTCTTCTAATATCTATATCTTTCTCTCAGTTTGCTCGTCTAATTGAGGATGAAATGTTGTGCTTAACGATAGTTGAGACCCTAAAGCTTCTTGCAAGCTTCTCTAGAATCGTGACATGAAACGCGGGTCTCAATCTGACACTATGGATATTGGAACCCCATGAGAACGAACTATCTCCTGGACGTAAATCTCTGCCCAATGGTTGAGGTTATAGCTAATCTTGATAGGGAGAAAATGGGCGGTCTTAGTCAATTGATCTACTATCACCCAAATTGCATTCTGACCATGCGATGTCAACGGCAGCCCTAAGACAAAATCCATAGATATATGATCCCATTTTCACTCTGGGATAAATAGCGGCTGCAACTGACCAACCGGCCTCTAGTGCTCAGCTTTTACCCGCTGGAACGTTAGACACTGTACTACATACTCAGAAATTTCTCTCTTCATACCACTCCACCAATAAAACTCTCGCAAATCCCCATACATTTTTGTGCTGCCGGGATGAACCGTATACAAAGATCTGTGAGCCTCCTCTAAAATAGTCTTCCTAATGTTACTATCGGTAGGAACGCATAATCTAGAATGGAACCGAAATGCTCCATCGTCTGCAATACTGAATTCCTCCCCCTAACCACTTTGCACTCTGTCCATCACCTCTACTAATTCTAGGTCTTCTTTCTGGGCGGCTTTAATTATTTCCTGCATAATAGGCTATACCACTAGGTTGGCGATACGTACTGGAAGATTACTCTCGATCAATTCAATGCCGAGTCTCTCTAGATCTATCGTGATCAGATGCTGGATCTCCATAGCCATCAATGCTGATTCCACGGACTTCCTACTCAGTGCATCAGCTACCACGTTTGCTTTCTCTGGTGATAACTAATGGTACAATCAAAATCTTTAATTAACTCTAACCACCTTCTTCGTCTCATATTCAATTCCTTCTAAGTGAAGAAATACTTTAAGCTCTTGTGGTCGGAGAAAATCTCACACTGCTCGCCGTATAGGTAATGCCTCCAAATTTTCAATGCATGTACCATTGCAGCCAATTTAAGATCATGGGTGGGGTAGTTCTTCCCATATTCTTTCAACTGTATGGACGCATACGCCACTACCCTGTTATGATGCATTAATACACAACCAAGTTCCTTTAAGGACTCATCACTGTAGATAGTATAACCCTCACCCCTAGACGGGATGATTAGTACTCGTGTTGTGACTATCCTTTGCTTCAATTTTTGAAACCTCTACTTACAACTGTCATCCCACTCAAATATGGCATTCTTCCTAGTCAATCATGTCAGAGGCCCTGATAAAGCCGAGAACCCCTCGACAAAACGACGGTAATATCCAGCTAACCCCAAGAAACTCCTGATCTCCTGGACGTTCCTCGGTCTAGCCCAATTTACTGCCCCTCAATTTTACTGGGATCCATAGAAATTCCATCTCCTGAGATAACATGTCCCAAAAACACAACTTTCTGGAACCAGAAGTCATATTTACTGAACTTTGCATTCAACTTCTTCTCCCTGAGCATATGTAAAACCTGCCTTAAATGTATCTCATGCTCCTCATAGCTCCTCGAATAGACCAGTACATCATCAATAAAAACAACAACAAACTGGTCTAAAAATGGATGAAAAATCCTATTCATCAAATCCATAAATATTGCAGGAGCATTCATTAGACCAAATGGCATAACAAGGAACTCATAATGCCCATACTTAGTCTTGAAAGCCATCTTCGATACATCTTCTACTCTTACCTTTACTTGATGATAGCCAGACCTGAGGTTGATCTTAAAATATACCCGTGTACCCTAGAGCTGGTTAAAAAAATTATCGATACGGGGTAGAGGATACTTGTTCTTGATGGTCACTTTATTAATCTCCCTATAATACATCCTCATAGACCCGTCTTTCTTCTTCACGAACAGTACTAGAGCTCCCCATGAAGATACACTAGGTCGTATGAAGCCTTTATCAAGTAAATCATGTAACTGATCTTTTAGTTCTGCCAACTCTGCTAACGCCATTCGGTACGGTGCTTCAGAGATCAGCGCTGTACATGGAAGTAGATCAATGAGAAAATCTACCTCACGATCAGGTGGAAAACCCGACAATTCATCTGGAAACACATCAGTATACTCCTTTACTACTGGCGAGCTTCACTTCATTCCCTGTTGTTTCCTTCACGAAGGCCACGAATCCTTGACAACCCCTCAAGAGCAGTCTCTTCGTGTGAACAGCTAAATCCATCTGAGGTTGAGATTGCACTCGTGACCCTGTAAATCTAAATTCTGGTCTTCTTGGCAGTCTAAAAATTACTTCTCTCGCATGGTAGTCTATACTAGAAAAATTAGCTGCTAGCCAATCCATGCCGAAAATAATATCAAACCCATGCATGTCTAGCACTACCAAATCAGCGGATAGAATCCTCCTCTGAACATCAACTAGACAACCATGGAGTACCCTACTATATCTCACTGATGACCCGGTTGGTGTAGCTACTAATAACTCAACATTTAGTGTTTATGTTTCGGCCCTACACAATTTAACACATTCCACAGATGTAAACGAATGCGTGGCCCCTGAGTCAAAAAGTGCAATAACTTTAAATGAAAACATATTAACCGTACTTGTCACCACGTCGCCGGCTGTCTCAGCATCACCCGGCATCAAAGCAAAAACCTTGGCTGGGGCCATATTCCGCTGTTGGCCTCCACGTGGCGCCTGGTAGCCTCCTTAAGTAGGTCTAGGAGCAGAAGCAGCACCAATCTGAGCCTGACAATCCCTTATCATATGCCTTGGCTCCCCACACCAGTAGCAGACACCTCACTTGGCATGACACTCCCCCAGGTGTCTTTTCCTGCAAGATGGGCAAGCTGGAGATGGCTGCACACCCTGGAAACCGCGATTCTTGGTCTATTGCCTCTGATCCTTGTAGTAACCACCTCTCTTCCATGAACCATGGCCGACTCCTTGCTAGGAACCAGAAGGTGTGGACCTCTTCTTCTATCTCTACTCCTCAGCCTCCAATCGCTCCCCAACCTTTGCTATAGTGGCCCTATCCACCAAATCAGTAAAATCCTGTAACTTCAATTTTGACACCTACTTATGTATTTCTCTTCTCAGACCTCTCTCAAAATGCCGTACCTTCTTTGCTTCATCTGGTATGATGTACGGGGTGAAGCGAGATAATTCGATGAACCTCGCTGTGTACTGCTATAG
The DNA here is from genome assembly GCF_029873635.1 of Malania oleifera. Classification (NCBI taxonomy): domain Eukaryota; kingdom Viridiplantae; phylum Streptophyta; class Magnoliopsida; order Santalales; family Ximeniaceae; genus Malania; species Malania oleifera. The sequence continues at coordinate 72,079,799 of NC_080417.1, read as the reverse complement.
GGTCAGCTGTCCCAGCTTCAGATTCAGGAACTCCTCGATCTTCGCTTCCCTAGACGAAGTCAAAAAATACTTGTTGAAGAATATCTCCTTGAACCGCTCCTATGTCATCTCCCTAGGTACCCTCTTCTGCTCTAGGAGTTTCACCTCTGACCACCATCTCTCGACCTCCCCAGTTAGTCTATAGGTAGCAAACAACACCCTCTACTCCTCAGAACACTGTAGCACTGCAAACACTTTCTCTATCTCCTGCACCCATTTTTCAGCAACTGCAGGATTTGTCCCTCCAGATAAAGCCGGAGGATTCATTTTTTTGAATTTCTCTATTGAGCTACCATGGCCTGCCAATGGACCAGCCCATTCACTCAAACTCCTGGAGATTTCAGCCATGAATTTTTGTACCACGCTGCGTAAGATGACATCCGAATCACTACCCGCAATGCCTGATGGTCTAGCACTCTCATTCCCACTAGCGTGGGCACTACTGCCACCAGGGTCCATCTTGAAAAAAAAATAACTTAACTCAGAACCCATTCACTATACATATCACCCAACTAATATAGTATATACTCCTAATTAATTCATCTCTCATAATCTTAATTCAAGGTTCAATCCTGCAACCTAGATACCTAACCCGATGATAGTTTACCATGACTTTCCTGAAATCGTCACCTTAGGAAAATTACACAAACCACCACGGAAGTCCTGTATCTAGACTACAAAACCAGACCTCAAATTCCCTTATATTATACTCTGGTATTATTATTACTGCTGGATTATAGAGTCTACAGAACCTAGTATCCTGGCTCTGATACCAAACTATAACGAACTGCCTCTATAATCATTGATAAAAGAAAAATAACTAAAATAGTCAACTCGAACCCATGGGTAGCGGGGACACCTATCATACACAGCTGAACCTAGGCAGCAGTAAATGTAAATCACAACCATCAACCAATAATTCATAATACTAGAGTCTATTATATTTCCAAAGATACTTTATTTATATATACAATCTCCAAAATATCAAAATAAACCTAGGATCTTATAACAAAATCTCCTGATCCTAGATCAAAACTTACCCTTCTAGCAGGGAAGCTCAACTCACTCAGCGGCGGCCCTAACCCACCGGTCTTTCTGGGTTTCCTGAAAATCATTTAATGTTTGGGGGTGAGAAACTTATCAGTAAGGGAAAATAAACTAAATACATCTGTGTGACAACATGAATACTTAATGATAATATAGATATATAGTACAATCTTCCTACTAGAAAACATTCATCATTTAATAACTGCAAAAATGTATACTTTCATATTTTTAATAAATCATACTAATTATAACTATTTGGTATAACTAATAATTCTGAAAACATACCCAGGATGAATAGCTAGCTAATGTCATGTATTCCCCCCCATGACGAGTTATGCAACCCGAAGGCAAGACGACAATGGCTGGCCGATCATTACCAAGTCAAAAATGTCTATAAATACGATGGGCCCGCTACACCTTGGTCTAGACTGCCAGGTAGACGTATACACTCTACACTGAAAGCCACATTGACTATCCATCTCCCACCCCCTCATGGGGTGGTTAGCACCAATCTGATCATACATATCTGATCTATAAGCTACGGTATCGTGCTCCTGAACTGAACTAAACTAACATCTGGGTTTTGATAACATATAATACATGATAATATAGCATTTAACATAAATGGATTGATAGCATTTTCTATAATTTCATAAATACGGCGTCGTGTCGAATATTTCATAAATACGGCCTCGCACCAAAATCATATGTAAAACACAGCCTCGCGCTGGCTATTAATCATGACCTTGCACCGAATATCTCATACATATCATTCTGAATAATAAATCAATTATCATGTATTTTCAACATCATTTTGTACTGTGATATTTCATATTCTTGAAAACATGCTTCATTCATAACATAGTCATATCATAATACTTTTCACGTAAAATAATATTCATGCCTCACGTTTGCTGTATAAAACCATATTTTTTATTCCAAAATCATAATTTCTGGCATCTCATACATATATATACATTTCAACATAATAGTAGTATTTTCCCAAATGTGCATTTCCTTCGTAATATACTAAAATAATACATGCTTTCCTGAAAATTAATTTACTGATAAGTAATAATAATTTGCATAGAAAATAACTGCTTTAATTTATTCCCTTATCTGGTACTGAAAAGGAAACCCCCCTAAAAACCTACTCGTTCTACACCCATAGGGTTCCCCGAGCAACACCATCAACTCACATAACTAAAATTTAATATTTCCATGTAATTATCATTTCCTATAACCACGAAAAGATCAAATTTGGCATAAAAGGCTTACCTCAGCCTAGGGATGAATTTCAACTCGCTTCCACCAATGATCCACTATGGTAGATTTAGAGAGAACTTTCCCAGGGGCGTCGTGGTGGCCTCAGATCGTCGATCTGGTGAACGACGGAGCCGAAGCGGAAAAGAGAGGAGAGAGAAATCGAAGGGAGAGAGAGAGAGAGGGAGTGATTTTTCTTAATTTCTGCATTTAAATATAGGTTTTGGGTTATTTATAGGGCTGGATTCATTGACGAGATACGTCACCTCGTCGACGAGTCTTTAAGAAAGTTCATCGACGAACCTGCCCCTTCGTCGATGAATTTCAGATTTCTCGAAAATCCTCTCTTAGTATCTTCTCATCGACAAAACTTGTCTTCTTCGACGAGGCCCTCTTGTACCCTCATCGACGAAATTCCATGTGCTTGTCGACGAGGACTTGATAAATTTTCTTGGTCATTGCATCCCAAAGTACGACGTCGTTGATGAACACTAGTCTGCTGCCTCCTTCTATTTCTGCTTCCATTTCCCTCCCTCTTTATTATTTAAATACCATTATTATTCGGGTCATTACAATCTTGATTGGATATTGTGGTTGATTGAAAAAATTGATTGGTTTGATTGATTGATTGATTGATTACTTGATTGTTTAAATACTTTATTGGTATAAGGTTGTGGATTGAATATTATTTTAAGTATTGGTTGTGTAGTTGGTAAATCAACAAGAAGACAAGAATACATTAAAAATAAGTGAAAGAAATTTTTAAATCCAATGGACTCCTCTCTTGGGACTACATCTTAGTTTTCATGTATCAGCAATAATAACTACACATCATATCAGAATGGATTTGGAAAGAATCGGGGTGGAGCTTGTAAAGGATAATCATAAGGTGTTTATCGCTAATTTGGTTGTATAACCCACATTACAAGAAAGAATTAAAGCTGCTCAGGTGAAAGATGTGGAGATGATGAAGATTATAGATAAGGTGCGGGAGGCGGAGTTCAATATTTCAGATGACGGAATTTTGAGGTTCTGTACTAGACTTTGTGTACCTGCAGAAGTTGAGATTAAAGGAATCATTTTGGAAGAGGCGCACCGTTCCTTGTATACAGTACATCCAAGAAGTATGAAAATGTACAGGGATTTGAGGTCATCCTTCTGGTGGAGCAATATGAAGAGAGAAATAGTTGAATATGTAGAGTAGTGTTTGACATGTCAACAGGTAAAGACTAAGCATCAGAGACCTACAGGGCCATTGCAACCACTTCACATCCCTGAATAGAAGTGGAAGCATATTTCTATAGGCTTTGTATCTGGGTTACTGCTGGCACAACATGGACAAGATGCCATCTGAGTGGTTATTGATAGACTGACGAAGACCGCCCATTTTCTTCCCATCATAGTTAACTACCCCATGGGTAGATTGACAGAGCTATATGTACATGAAATAGTCAGACTGCATGGAGTGCCTATGTCCATTGTTTCTGACTAAGATCCACGTTTCACGTCTCAGTTATGGAAAAGTTTACAGAGAGCTTTGGGGTCCCAATTGGCCTATAGTATGACTTTTCATCCTCAGACCGATGGATGAGAGGACTATTCAAGAATTGGAGGATATGATGCGTGCCTGTGTGCTATATTTTGGAGGCAACTGGATTCAATACCTACTATTAGTGGAGTTTGCTTACAACAACAGCTACATGGCCAATATCGAGATGGCCCCGTACGAGGCATTGTATGGTCGAAGATGTCGATTTCCGTTATATTGGGATGAAATTGGAGAGAAGTAGATATTGGGGCCATAGATGGTACAACGGGCTTCGGAGAAAATCAAGCTTATTTAGTAAAGGATTAAAATAGTTTAGAGTCAATAGAAAAGTTTTGCAGATATTCGGCGACGAGCGCTGGAATTTGATGTGGGTGATAATGTGTTTTTAAAAATTGATGAAAGGAGTAATGAGATTTGGGAAGAAAGGAAAGCTTAACCCTAGGTATATTAGGCCGTTTGAGATATTGGAAAGAGTTGGCCTAGTTGCTTATAAGTTAGTGTTACCCCCAGCGTTATCCATAATTTACTATGTATTTCATGTGTCCATGTTGAAGAAATACATCCCAGATCCATCTCACATAATAAGTTATGAAACACTGGAGATTGGTGAGACCTTATCTTATGAAGAAATACCAGTTCAGGTCTTAGATTATAACAAGCAGGAATTACGTATCGAGAAAATTATATTGGTGAAAGTTCTCTGGAGAAGTTACGTAGTGGAGGAAGCGTTGTGGGAGATAGAAAGGAGGAAATGCGCCAGAAGTAGCCACATCTATTTTAGTGGGGTCCAGCATCAGCTAGAGAAAGGTAAGGGTTCAAGTAAGAAATCATGTAAGTAGATTTTTGTATAGGTTAATCAGTTATATGTAATAGTTTTCTATTTTAATGGTTTTGGGAGAGTTTTGTTTAGTTATTGTAATTTCCAAAGACCGTAAATGTAACCATGGTATTCCTTTGCCATAAGTTAGGGTAATTAATAAAATTACAGTGGGTTTTTCCTTAGAGATTGATACTTGAGATAAATAGCAAATTTCGAGGAAGAAATTTATAAGGAGGGGAGAATGTAGAGACCTGAAAATTTTAATTTATGAAAATAATGAGGAAAAAAGAGAAAGAAAAGAAGGTTTTACAATTTGGTTGGAGACCAAAAAAATCGTTGACAGTTTTGTATTTACTGTGGGCCGGTTACAGGTAAAACAGTAAAAAGGGCGGGTTAAAGGCCCAAATTGTTGACAGTTTTGTGAGGGGTGCAGAAAACCATCGATGGTTTTGTCTGTAGTGCTGAAATTAAAGAAGAACCTATGAGCCATTTTTGTTAAACAAAAACAAAATCTCTCTCTCTCTCTCTCTCTCTCTCTGAACCCTATGACGCCCTCTCCTTTTTGTCTACGATTTTGCTCCAATTATAGCCTGAATTGTTGATCAGGAACCACCATGATGATCTAGGGGTGATTCTCTACAAGTTGATCGGAGCGGATTGTTGATTTGGGGTCCTTGGGCACCACCCCAAAATCAGGGTAAGTGAGTTATTTTTGGGTTTAAATGATTATTTAGAATATTTAGACCCAAGAAATGTGTTGGATGATAAATATACTATGATTAAGTTGATTGAATTAGGGATAATGTGATTTTAGGGTTTGGAGTTTTGAACGCTGCGGGCGTGGTTTAGGGTTTTCAGCAGGCTTCTTAGGAAACAGGTAAGGGGATAGATTAAGTCATGTATTTTTAGTAAGTTAATCATTAAATATACAATATTTGATTCAGAAAAGTATATATATGAATTAGTATAGTTTTTGGGAATACTGATGTTGAATTGAGAAAACTTTGAAAATAGATTTAATGTTATTTTGTTAGCAAAATATTTTTTCTCAAGCTAGATAATATATTACAGAGTAGTACTCACTTTAGTGTGGCATGAGTATAAATTTTACTGTAAATAATCATATGTCAGAATATTTTATGAATTCACTGTACAAGCATGAATTGATGAAATTTTTTAGAAAAACTCTAAATAGTACAAAAATCATATTTTCAATATCTTATGATATTTCAGCCGACGCTGATGCTGTGATAATTCAGCCGGTGTAGATGCCATGATATTTTAGCCGGCCCAGATGTTGTGACTAGATATATTTATAATAGATATTTAGAAATATTATTATTATGACAAATTTTACAACAAAATCATGAAATAGTATTATTACAGCTATTAATGAAGTATATATGATAGTAGAACCCTGATGGACTAAGTATGTTTTGAGCACGGTACTGTAGCTAGACCAGACAATGTAACCCCTTGTGTACCGACTCGAGAAGTGTGTGGAGAGAAGGATGGATGGACCAGGTTGGTGATAGACGATAGTGCAAGCACACTATTCAGAAAGTTTTGGGTCGGTGGTCGATTAGCCCCAAAGTGTTGCGGAGAGCAGGATATCCACTGTGTGCCGACCCGACAAGTGTTGTAGAGGGAATGATGGGTAGACCAAGTTAGGTGGGCAATCGTGTGTAGTTATGTCATATTTTACTTAACCTGGTAGGCTAGCCAGAGCTAAGTCTGATGCAAATCATAGCACAACTTCAAAGGAACTTGTCCAAGTTCTAATTGGGTCGGTTACGAGAGCACGAGCAAGGAAATTTAAAGCTGCACTCAATGGACTGATTCAAGAAACATGGACTCAAGCAAATTCGTGGAGGCCCATTGAGCATGACCTACGTGAGCAACAAAGATTCATCAACATAATTGAAGCTCTAGAAGAATCTGGCCAAGGCCAAGCTTAAATTGGCATGTTTAAATGTTGTAATAATGGTGTGCTATTCATATATGGGATTTTACTCTTTGACTTTTGTGTTATATTTGTAATCATGCAAGACAACTTGTTTGCTTGCACGGTCTTAGTAAGTTGTTGAGTTGTTGAGCATACCTTTGAATTTTGTGTTATATTTAATTTGTAATCTTGCAAGAAGTCTTTGTAAGTTATTGAGAGTTGTTGAACCTAATTTGGAATCATGCAGGAAGTCTTAGTAAGTTGTTGAGAGTTTTTGAGAGTGGTTTGAAGTGTTTAATGCTTTGTCTCCAAGGCTATGCCTATAAAAGCATTCTTATTGCAAGAACAAAGGGATTATTCAGTAAATTGTGAGAGTATTTTCTCTGCGATTCTTTGAAGAACTATTCAAACTTATCGGGATTTCCTGTGGCGTTCACCAACGACTTATCAAACGATTTTTCACCACCATTTGTGGTGTCTTCCTTATTTCGAGGTTCTTGTTTCGCAATAAACAACAGGTTGAGGTCGTATATACCAAGGTTCTTGTTTGTCGTAAATAACGGGTCGAGGTCTATCATTCAATTATAAAAGTAGGACGATCTTGGGTTCCTTTTTTTTTTTTTGTTAGATTTCATTATTTTGGTGGGAATTCGCATCAATGTCCAGCCCACGGGCTGCACAACCCTAATCATGCGAGGTTAATTCGTGATATACAGTTATCCATCCAGGGTATAATTTTAGTAATATACAGATATAGTTGATGATTTATATGTGTGAAGAAATTTTGTATGATATAGTATGTTATGTTGATTTACGATTTATTTAGATTTATACATAATAGTTTTACGTGACTTGTCAAATGCAGTTAAATTATGTACAAATTGTCCTTAATTATCCGATACAGTTTATCACGAACAGTATATGTTTATAACACAATAATACTCATATTGCTACACACTAATATTAGTTTATGTCCCTTGTTGAGAGGTGTCTCACCCCAGAATTACAAATATTACAGGAAACCTAGATAGACGAGCAGACCGAGGTCCGAGATAGAGGAGGTTGATAGTGCTATCTTGACTAAAGGGTAAGTAGTTGGGTTGAAATGAGGATGGATTTTTGGGGGTATGACCCTAGGTATTTATGGTCCTTTTTGGGATGTATATGTGTATTTTGCCTACAGTAAAACTCTGGTATTATATATAATGTTGAATAAATCATGGTTTCTGCTGCATAGTTGTCATGTATCTATGGATAGGTCTATCCTCAGTCTCCTTTGGGGTCCAGGTTGATTTAGTTTATGTTTTATTATTATGTGGGAAAAAAATATAGCTGAATTTTTGGGGCATTACAGCACACTAGTTGACGAGTGTTCAACACTCGTTCGTCGACAAGACCAGGGGATTCATCGACGATTTGTCTGTCTGAGAAAAGTAGGGTCTGAATATTTTCTTGTCGACGAGGACGTGCATTAGTCGACGAGTGGCCTTCATGGATTCGTCAACAATGGCAGGGTTATGTTGGAAAAAATATAGCTTACTTTTCGGGGAATTACAACACACTAGTCGATGAGTGTTCAACACTCGTTCGTCGACAAGACCAGGGGATTCGTCGACGATTGGTTTGTCTGAGAAAAGTAGGGTCTTGATATTTTCTCATCGACGAGGATGTGCATTAGTCGACGAGTGGCCTTCATGGATTCGTCGATGAGGGCAGGGGATTCGTCGATGAGCCTCCTGTTTTTTTTAGCTTTATTAATACTCTAAAATGTAGATCTAACCTAGAACTTGTGCATATGAATATTTCATGAAAAACTTGCATCCTAAGGTTAATCTATTGGTAATTTTTGAGCTTCCAACTATATCATGTGATACAACTAAAATAAAACTACGTCTTCACTCCTTTTCTCTTGAATTCTCTTATGGAATGGGCTTAGGTATGTGAGCTTTATGTTCCTTACGGCTTCCATTTTTCCTTTGCAATGTGTGTGTGCTTGAAGTATGAACATGTTCAACTACTAAACGCACAGATGAGATATTCGTGTTTTGTCATTATCAAAATGGGATCGGACTCAAAAAGTCAATAGCAATGTTTTTGCATATTCTTTCTCATAATCAAAAGTACAAGGTAATAAAAAAATATTTTCAGCAAACAAATGAAACTATTACTCGACCTTTCAATAGTGTTTTAAGTGTTTTTATATGCTAGCAATGAGAGTTACTTAAGAAGCCAGAGCCAGTACCAACAAACTCAACAAATGGAGGTGGAAGTGGTTCAAGGTATCTATGCATGCATATTTTTTCCATAAATACATTCATAATTTCTTTAAAATAATCTAACTTATTTCATTCACTTTTCCTCAAACCCACAAGAATTGCCTTAGAGCTTAGATCCCATACACAAGAAAGGTGGAAATTGCTACTAATATCTTGGCCACATTTTCTCAAGATATGCAATTCATTTACATATTGTCAAGTTGAGAAGGCTCAACTGAAGATGGTAGAATACTTCGAGACGTAGTGAGTAGGAGGAATGGATTAAAAGTTCCACACGGTAAGTAGCAAGTATTTACAATTAGTGATAAAAACTTTACAATATACTTATGCAATATATTAATTGATAGTTTATATGATTGTCCAAATATAGGTTGTTATTATCTTGTTGATGCTGGGTACACAAATTGTGAAGGGTTTTTCACACCCTATAGAGGATAAAGATACCATTTGAATAAGTGGAGGGAAGGAAACCAACCAACCTCCCTTTAAGAATTTTTTCAATATGAAACATACTGCTGCTAGGAATGTCATTGAGAGGTGTTTTAGATTGCTAAAGTTATGTTGGGCCATCCTTTGGAGTTCATACTTTCATCCAATCGAAATACAAAGTCAAATTGTTATGCCATGTTGTCTTCTCCATAATTTCATAAGAAAAGAGATAACAATTGATCCACTGGAGAACGAGTTGGATATGTTGGAACCAGCATCCTCCAGCATGCAAGGCGATTCAATCACAACAATTGAAACATCAAATGAATGGACTTCTTGGAGAGATAATCTAGCAATTGATATGTTCAATCAGTGGAGAGAAAGTATCTAATGAAGTTTTTTTTGGTTGTTTGAACTTCTTGAAGTAGTAGTTAATGTAAAAACTCTTATGTGTACATAAAATGGATGGACTTCCTGCTTGGCATGTGTTCTTGAATCTTAGTTGTAGTGATACTGTACATTATATTGAATTTAATAATGCACCCATTACATTAAATGTTTCTTAAATGTTTGTCTCTAGTTAGATTGAGGCAACTCTTGTATGTATGTCAAATGAATAGACTTCTTGTTTGGTATGTATTCTTGAATCTTGATTGTAGTGAAACTGTCCATTATATTGAATTTTAATGTTGCACCCATTATATTAAATGCTTCTTAAATGTATTCTTGAATCTTGATTGGTTTTTAGGTATGGCCTTAGAAGACACTCGTGGTCTTAGTGAACAAAAGGTTATGAACTAAAGAAGAAGATAAAAATCTAATTGATGTTCTTCTTGATATGCAAAACACCAAAAAGTATAACGCAATTTCAAACCAAGTCATTATGGTGTAGCTGAGAGAATACTTGCAATGACATTGCTAAATTTAGGTTTGAAAGCTAATCCCATATTAAATCTAGAATGGAAACCCTAAAACAACAATTCAACATTATATATGATATGTTGCATGGGCCAAACACTACTAGTTTTGAGTGGGATGATGTCAAGTAGTGTGTTGTTGTAGAAAAGTGAGTTGGGATGAGTATTTAGAAGGTATTTGTGTAACATTCATATGATGTTTTTATTTCATATGGATACTGCTTTATTTAAGTTTACTAATGAAGTTAACCTTCAATGTATTTTTTTTTAGAATGCAAGACAATTTAAGGACAAGAATTATCCATGTTATCATTCACTTTCTTTAATTTTTGGGAAATATCATATAGCTAGAAAAGATGTAGACACTTCTATAGATGTTTTGGAGAAATTGGAAAGAGAATAAAATTTCAAAGGAAATAATGTTTTGGAGGATGAAGATGTTAGAGATGCTTCTCACATAGAGTTCTTTGTTGCCTATGCACATTCCCCAACTACTTTTTTTGAGGTGAGTTCGAAGAAGAAAAGGAAGAAAAGAATTGATAGTGTTGACGCATTTGTAGAGATAATGAAAGAATCAGTTACATTTTTGGGCAGTGAGTTATAGATGTCTAGTGAATAGTTTAGTCGTGCAATTAAAGATGCATTGGTTAGGGAATTGAGATTGATGATCAGTGATGAGAGTATGATCGAGAGGCACAAGGAAATGATAAAAATTAGATATGATTGCATGTTAACTGAGCTTTTTTTTTTTTTTTAACTATTGCTGATAATGAAAAGGAAGAATGGGTGAAGATCATTCTTAGTTAGTTTTATTATGTGGATGTTGGCTTTATTTGACAAACTATTGAACTTCTTAATAGAATAGGAATTATTTTAATTTTAGTATTTACTTAAAACATATGATATTGATAGAATGAATTGTTAGGATTTACTTTGTTTGATTTTTTTCTTTTAAATTCTACATGTGCATTATAAATGAATGCTTTGTTTTTTTTTCTTTCATTAAAATTCATCTTTAAAAGAGTTAATTTCTTTGAAAAAAATTATTAGATTTGTACATTTTGATGTATTTTTAAAAATTGATAAGTATTCCATTTCATTATTAATTACTTATACCAAACATAAGAATGGAATGGAGAATGGGAATGCCCATTCCATTCTAGTGTCATTCTATTTTTGTCACCAAACAATGGAATATGAATGGTCATTGCATTCCCCTCCCATTCCATTCTCTAATCCATTCCATTCTTATCCCATTCCATTCCTACGTACTAAACATAGCATAAGAGTTTTACGACCCTCACAAATGGTTGTTCATAATTCTTACTTGGAAAGATAATCGATTTTAGCTTAAATGTGGCTGTGTGGTTTAACTTGGATGTGACTATGCAGTTGTTATTGGATGATTTCAGTATGTCACTATGATATTATGGTTGATTCGGATAGTATTGATGGTGGTGTTCTCAAACTTTAAACATATGATCATTGGATCCTTGATGGTTACTTATATGAACATGAATACTTTGAAAACATGACTTTTGAGAGAACACTTGGTGAACGGCGTTCCTCTCCTAGTATCCTTTCATATACTAAGTGAGAGTACTTTAAGGAGTGCTCAAGAATAGATTCTTAACATCCTCAAAGTGTGTGTTGGGCTTCTATGTGGGATTGAGAGCCACATGGATAATCTAGTTGAAAATGAGATCATGTGGCACACTTAACCCAGAGGTTTTATGTCCATCCCTCCTTGATTGCGGTTATCTTGTTGGGCAGAGTCATTCTAGATCCGATTGGACTATCAAGGGATTTTAATCCTTTATATGTCTTACTTGAATTATGTATGGTGTCACTGTCCCTTTATGTTTCGACTAGTGCATGGTAAATGATAGGTACACAGTACACTAACACAAGGTTGTGGTGTGGGGATGAAAGTTACTCTTTGTACAATGGAATGTGAGTTTATCTCCCTTATTGTTGGAGTCTAGGTTCTTCAGTGATGACTCTAGTTATTCCAAAGGAGTTCAGGTCGTGAGACTTGACCACCTAGTTAAACACTTAAGTGTTTCCATGCATAAAGGTGAGTATGGTTAGACTAGATTTGGTGGTCTTGTTGTTGCATGGGTATGACTCCTTGAATTTTGGAAAATATGGGGTGGTTCCTTTTGGCATTTGAGATCTTCACATCCATGAGAGTTGGTATAAAAGTGAATCTCTCGATATTGAATGGAAATGAGATTGATATTATTGGTAGAAACTCGATTATGGGAATCCGGTGGTGACATTGAGTGGGGAAATAAGCAAGATATCTTTGAGTTGATTCTTATCTTGCACTTCACTTTTGTCATATATCTGTTGTGGTAAACTAAGTGAAAGTTGGCATTTAGTGAATATCTTGCGAACATTAGGATAGTCAATTATGCCATGCTCCCTTTATAAGGGATGAGGTTTGATTAAAAGGAACTAAGATGAATTTACCTTGTGCCTTAAGGCGTGTATTGTGGCCACACTTTTGGAGTTGTCCATTATAGTTGGCACTGGAGCTCATATGTTTGTCCATTGAAACTTTAAGGTGTTTTCATTCCACAGGCCGAGGCGATACTCTTAGATGTAGTAGTGGAAGTGGATGATTGTATGAATTTGCCCAAAGTGCCTTTCATGGGACTTGTGATGTTCAAACCCATAAAAAAGGTGACATCCTTATATTTATAGGGAAGAATGAGTTGTAAGGACCTTGGGCAAATATCTTGAGCCACAAGTGTGGCTCACTATGACATTTATCCATTAGGGTATGGAATCAAAGCGAACCACACAAATGTTGTTTAATGTACTTTGTTGGAACCTAAAGATGCACTTAAAATATGTTTTAGCGGGAACATAGTTGGATACTACTCTTTTGGAATTGATGTGATTCATTTTTGCACCATTGGTTGTGTTGCCTTATCAATTACCTATGCCATCGGACATTGGAAGGAGCTTTGTTAGAGCGTTTAAGCTATGTTGCTAGTGGACACATAAGTCATATTAGAAAGTCTTCTTTGTTGTTGTGTAGGTTTGTGTAGCACAACCGAGCAAAGGGGCCACCTTATAAATGAAAACCTAAGTATACTAGAGGGCAATGGTCTCAAAATTTTAACCACAATGAAATGTGGTTGAGATTGATTTTTTAGAGACATGTGATTAAGAATCTTGAACTTCGATATTGGTTTTTAGATTTGGATGTCTAAGGACATAGAATATTGGTTTAAGATTGAGGATGTCACTTGAGGTGTAATATAAGTTTGAGCCTAGGGATATAAGGAAGTCCTTGTGGTTGGATTTGAGACATATGGTTATCTTTAGAATCATAGGATTCTTAACTGCTTTGGGTACACCGTGAGGATAATAGTTATGAACCCCGGATGTTGATATTATTTGAGTTTTAGGATTCCTTTGGTTTGAAATCATCCATGGAGTTGTGTCTTGTGAGACTCCTTGTGCAAGGACACACCTTTGGGTGGTCTATTAATTTTGAGTTTGGTTGGCTTGTTGGATATATCATCAACCTTAGAATTTTGAGATTATTCATATTTAAAGAGACTCCTAGGTTTCGAATCATCTTCAGAGTTGTGTTTTGTTAGACATCTAGGTGGGAAACCTCTTTGGGAAATGAAATGTTGGTTTTGAGATTTTTTGTTCTCTTGGTTGGTTAACTGCAAAGTGGGATGGTAGTTAGATTGGGAGAACCTATAAGATGGGATCTATTCTTGGAGTGTAAGTTTGGTATGGAACCTTGAGTTGGTATTTGGATGTTGGAACCTTTGCGGGTTTTGAATAGAAAAGAAGTTTTTGATTGGATCAGAGGATGGTATAGCATAAAATGTAACGATCTGCCTATTTTACCATAAATTTTTTTTAATAACATTTAATATAATAATCCTGATAAAACATAATCAACCTGGACCCATAGGTACCAGGGATATATCTGAAATACATCTCTAATACCTTAGTAGCGGGAAACATAAATTACATACATACCATCCAACCGTTACAATACCAAAGTTCTACAAATATGTCAAGTATATATATATATACATCCCAAAGGACCAAAAAGACAAGTCTAGGATCATAATTCCAAAAACCATCTGACCCTAACTTAGTAACTCACCCTCCCATCGGGGTGGTAAACTGCCTCTTCTGATGCGGAGCTCGGTCCACCTGTCTAACTAGATTTCCTGAAATGTTTTGTAAGTCGGGGTGAGACACCTCTCAGTAAGGGAAATAAACTAATATCAGTGTGGGCTAACATGAGCATTTTCGTGTTATACATATAATAGTACATAAATCATATTTGGTAAAACTGTCTATATCATATATGGGAAAAACATAAATTATCATAACATGGTATAACATACTGAATTTCTATACATGAAAATCATCTCATATAACTATACATAAAATAACACCCTGGATGGATAGTTGGCTGGTGTCATAACCTACCCCCACATGACTAGATTGTGCGGCTCGAAGGCGGGACCTAGCAATGGCTAGCCGACCACGCTAGATCAATATAAGTTTGGAAGTACAATGGGTCTGCCCCTCCTGGTTCGGATGCCAGAGGGACGCCTGCACTACCATAAAACCACATCGACTGCTGATCTCCCACTATCCCTTACGTTATGTGGTAGCACTAACATATAAATGATGGAGAGATCATATAGCTACGGTATCGTGCTTCATGAAAGCCTAAACCAAGCCATCCGGGTTCTGATAACATATAGTATATTTCCAAATAATGATATATGTCTATTTCATAATAATATCTGTCATGATAATATTTTCATAAAATTTTACATAACATGTCATATAAAATTCACGACCCTTATGCCGGCATTTTGTATCTTGTAAATCATGGCCCTTATGCCGGCATAGCATGTTATATAAAAACCACGGCTCTTACGCCGACATATCATATAATACCATGACCCTTACGCCAGCATATCATATAAAATTCATAGTTTGAAATCCTTGTACCATTTTTAATATCTTCCCTGAAAGACAATAATAACATGCTGATTATGAAAACATAATATTATGATATTACATAAAATCATAGAATTTCATACTCATGCCACACAAAAGTGAATATTGTTCCATTCATAAAATTTACACAAAATCATAATCCCTGCTGGACTGTATTAAAACTATTTTCCTATTAACAACAATATTTCCAAATTCAGTTCTATAACATACATAATTTCCTTGAAAATAAAAGCTGAATATTAATAAATAATTTCATGAAAATGCTGACTTAGTTTATCCCCTTACCTGACTTATGGAAAAACCCACAAATTACTCCAAAATTACACCCGTGTGTTCCCCAGCTCAACACCCTGAAATTTGCATTTTTCCTAAAAAAACTTCGATATAAATCCATCTAATACCTTTCCTCAACCCATAAATACCAAATACCTTAATAAATTTCAAAATAATCAACTTACCCAAATTTTGGGATGGTTCCCAAGTTAGCCTAACCAACAAATCATTCTAGCAGATTTGTAGAGAATCTTCCCGGGAGTAACGTGGCAGCTTCAGATCATCGAACCGGCGAAGAACGGGGCTGAATTTCTAGAGAGAAGGGGGAGAGAGTAGTAGGAGTGAGAGATATTCCGTAAATTTTTCACAGAAAAAATGGTTTTTGAGCTTATATAGAAAGCTTGTCCACGTGGCCTTGTCGACGAGTCACATTTCCTCATCGATGAATCAATGAAGGGAGCTCATCAACGAACACCTTCTCCTTGTCAATGAGTTTCAGAGTCCAAAAATATTCCTTTCGATAACTTCTTGTTGACGAGACTCATGTCCCTATGGATGAGCCTAAGAACCCTGCTCGTCGACGAGCACTTCTTCACTCGTCGACGAGTCCCTGCTGAAATCCCTTAAGAAAATTCCTTTTTCTCTCTTTCTTTTATTATTTAATTACTATTTCTTCGGGTCTCTACATAAAGTATCAGAGAACTGGGTTATGAAAGAATTTTGATTAGATGAGATTTTTGGTTAGTTGCTCCTTACGCTGAATAGAGAGGAGTTCTAGCTAGTTTTAAATTGAGTTTGGCTCAGGAAGTGATTTGCCTCCATGAATAGATGGGCATGACAAGTAAAGTGTAGTCCCAAGAGGGGGGGGGGGGTGGGGGTGAATTGGGTTTATAAAGATTTCTTTGAATTCTTTTGGTAAATTCTTTCCCAACTTATTTTTTTCTTAGCAATCATACAAGGATGATTTTGAATTTCAATTACAATATTTAGGTGAAAATCAAATTCACTTTTAAATCTTAATTGGAAAGTGTATCAACTTGATCTTGTAGGAATTTAAACTAGTAACCAATCAATCAATCAATCAATATATCAACACAATCCACAAGTTACTTAAATAATATATGAATTACAGTAGTACTTTGAAGATTCAATCTTTGTTGTCAATTAGGTTCCTTGATCAATGCACTTCCTTTAATCAAGGTTTCCGCAAACAATTAATCAATGTACTCCCTTTAAGGTTTCCGCAAAATATTAATCAATGTACTCCCTTTAGTTAAAGTTTCCTCAATCTCAATATCAATTTAGTTTCCTGTACTTAAATAAACAACCACGCAATTTATATATGTAGAAAATTAAAGAGTAAGGGAGGAAAGTGAGACCGAGTTTTAATGAGGTTTGACTATACCCGCCTGCGTCCTCGCCTTAGGCACACCACCTAAGGATACCACTATAACACTCCTTTTTGGGCGGAGCAAACCGTTACAACACTCCTTCAATAGGTTGGAGCCCTCCTTTCCAAACGATACCCCACGCTCGATACAATGATTCAACAACCCTAAACCATCAAGAATACAAGAAAACAAGAACAATTTCTTTTGTAAAAGAATTACTCCCAAACAGAGCAGATTAGTACAAGATATAGCACAACTAATCAATACTTCAATGTAAATATCAATGAAGAATAGAATTGAGGCTCAAAGAGTATATCACTGGGGGTCTTTCTCTGATTGATTCAAAACTCAGAAGCTGTGCTCAGAGATCGGTGAACAATAACTAAGTAATTCTCAAAAAATATCAGCAAGTAGATGTGTGCAAGAAGACTTTGAGAGAGTATGATCAATATAGGCTTGAAATCAGATTTTCATTTCTTGGTATTCTATTTGATTTGAGATATCATGTATTTATAGAGCTAAAAATTCATATTTTTGTGTTGCCTAAGTTACTTGGATTGTTTTCCAAGTTTTGACAAATTTTAGGGCACTAGCAACTCATTTTGAAAACATTTAAACGTTGTTTTAAACTAGGCATTACGAAGGTCAGTCGTCTGATCTTTAAATACAACATAATTTCAAGGTCAGAATAGGTTCAGTGGCCTAAGCTTATACTGTCTTCCAAATTTTATTCAGAAAAATTTTCAGTCGCCTGACTAGACAAGGGCTAGTTGCCTGAATAGTTAAAACACTGTTTTTAAACTTTATTTCCAAAAACTCTTGCCAACTTGTTTTGATACTTTAGAAAGACATTTTCAAGGGTTTTCAAAATAAGGTCTCAAAGTCCATGAATAACCCTAATGAGTTTCAAAGCATTCACTTTGATATTTGAATGAAGTACTTACGCAAGACTTCCTTAAGAATTTAAAACTTTCTTAATTTGAAGTCTTCTTGTATATCTTTGCTTTGAGTCCATTTTGTCTTGAGCTTCAAATATCCTTAAAGCTTTTATAAGGTTTGTTTGTCTTTGTCCCTTTAAGCTCCCTTTTGATCACTTGTTGCTTGGAGTATGAACATTTAATGACATTTGTGATCTTGAACTCATGATACTTGAACTTTTGAACTTCATATACTTGATTTCTTGAAACATCATCACTTGAACCACAATATGTTAAATTTACCCTTATTTGTTATCATCAAATAATATTCGAAAGTCATGTTAGGCCAACAATCTCCGTCCTTTTGATGATGACAAATAAGGAGCAAAGATGAGAGAATCTTGATAAGGCTCCCCCTTTCAATAAACATACTTTTAACAATGTTTGGAAAAATCATTCATATGGATCAAAATCAAGGTTTCAAATGTAAGTTCAAAGATCTATACATCATAATCAAGTATTAGTGCATCATAGTTCATTTCAAAATATTAGAATTTGTAACATGTCTCAAGTCATCATATCATATCATTGTTAGAGCATTATCTCATATAATTTGCATTATAGCTCAATGTGCTTATATTTCCTTATTTTGGTTTTCTCCCCCTTGCTATTTAAAAAATGCTCTTATTTTTGCCCTAAATGGTCTCTCCCCCTTTGACATCTATCAAAAAGAGAACAAATAGCAAAGTAACATGGATACTTAAAATAGTACACAACAATATGCATATGCATGCAGTGCTGCAATGTGTACAAAATGTCATGAATATTGGGAGTTACATGCCAAAAAGAAACGAAAAAAAAGAAGAAGAAGCAAAGATGCCAAGCCAATACATAGATAATGGAAATACAACACAAAAACAACAAGATAATAAGCATCATCAGAGGCATCATCATCATCAGCTGCAACATCTTCTTCAATTCCCTCATCACTTCCTTCTTCAGACTCCTCATCAGATGCATCATCACTAGGAGGGGCATAGCTAATGTCCATTGGAGCAGCACTCCAAGAAGAACTAGCCCTAAGCTGCTCTATGCGAGTAAGGCTTTGGTCAAGTGAGGAGTAGATAGTTTGGAGTAAGGTCACGTTCTCTTGAAGTGACTGGAGTCCTAAACGCATGTCACTATTGAATAATTCATGGTGGAAGGGTACAAACCAAGATGGAGTATCAGGTACAAGTTCTTGTTGCTGATCTGGAGGTGGAGGTACAACTGCTAGCCTGTGTAGTCGTCCCCCTTTCAAATACCAATCTTGCTGATGTATTTCATATCCCATTTGTTTCAGGGTCGTAGAGTTGAAAAGATCATACTGAGTACGCTTTATGAATAGATCAATAGGAGTGGTGACACTAAGGTGTGCAAATAGGAGGTTTAACACACCACCGTATGGAAGAGTGACTTAATGAGCTTCCAATTTAGACCACATCCATTTTAGAATTAAGCTGGACAAATTGAGTTTCTTCCCCAAACACCATAACACAAAGCAATCAACATAGGATATGTGATCATATGAACCAACTTGGGGTAGGATATTGTTCATGATTATTTTCTGAAGGATTTGTGCTTAGATGTTTAGCTGCTTATACAAGGGAGGATGTCTAAAGTATATTAATTCTTCTACCTTGATCAACGACAAAACTTCCTCGGCGGTGAAACCTTGCTCCATAATCCATGATTGAGCAAGTGTCAGACATTCAAATTCTCCTGGGCTAATGTGTAATATATGGGCCAAAGTCTATGGAGTTAAGGCAATAGGCTTTCCCCTAACCTTAGTGGTTAATACAGACTCATCTTGAACCATATTAGCATAAAATATTTTCACTAAGTTTAGATAAAGGCCTTTCGATTGATAAACTACAAAATTTTTCCATCCAATTTCTTGAAACATTGGTAGGATGTTTGGGAATTCTGACCTAAAGAAAGTGGTATCAAGGATTTTACTGAAAATTGGTTTCGTAGAATGAACATGAGTTTTGTATCGATGCTTGGATTGAGGAGTTATGAGCCATTGCTCGATATTTTTGCCATATCTCCTTAAAGAGGAACCACAATTCACTGTAGTCTTAGTTCGAGGCATCTTGATTTCTGAGAATGAACCAGCAAAGGGAAACCCTAGAAATCGTGGAGAAAAGATGTAGAAAGTGATTTTAAGGCTTTGATAGAAGGATTTTAAGGCTAAGGATCAAGGGGGATCAAGAGAGGGAGGCTCGAGTGAGTGATGGAATAGAGGTCAGTACAATGGGATCTAAAAGGTTAGGGATTGCGCGCTAAAATGTATAAAGTCCAATCAGTTCAGGTGCTTGAGGTTTCAGGCTCAGTCGCCTGACATTTTATGAAATTCAAGTTTCACAAGTTAGTAGCACTTTAGTCGCCTGAGGTCAAAAAGCTTAGGTGCTTGACCCTCCTTTTTTCACAGTCCGGTTGACTGAGCTTCCAACCTCAGTCACTTGACCTTCCAAGCTCAGTCACCTGACCTTCCATTAATTCTCTTTTCACTCAACATGAGCTCTTCCTCAACAACTTCCCTACTATGTAATAAACCAAGTTCTGTTCTAATTAATATAAACCTATCTTTGGGAAGAGGTTTTGTGAAAATATCTGCCCATTGGTCATTTGTATTTATGAATTCAAGTAATATATCTCCTTTTTGTACATGATCTCTTAGAAAATGAAGTCTTATATCTATGTGCTTAGTTTTTGAGTGTGATATCAGATTTTTGGAAATGTTTATCGCACTTGTATTATCACACTTAATCGGTATGATTGAATACTCTAAATTAAAGTCTTTTAATTGTTGTTTCATATAGAGTGTATGTGCACAACAACTACCTGTTGCCACATACTCAGCTTCAGCGGTGGATAAGGCTACAGAATTTTGTTTCTTGGAGAGCCAAGAGACAAGAGACTGTCCTAGGAATGATAAGTCCCACTTGTACTTTTTCTAACAATCTTACAACCCGCATAGTCCGCATCTAATTAACTAATCATTTCAAAATCGGTGTCCTTAGGATACCATAGTCCTAAATCAATTGTGCCTATTAAGTATCTTAGGATTCTTTTGATGGCTATCTGATGGGAGCTGATTGAAATCGTGTGCACATACACACACTAAACATTATATCCGGTCTACTGACTCTTAAGTATAAAAAACTTCCTATCATACCTCAATAGTATTTCATGTCTACTAGTTTTCCTTTTTTCGTCTTTGTCAAGGCTTATGGAGGTACTAATGGGAGTTCCTATGGGCTTACTTCCTTCTATGTCAAACTTCAAGCACCTTATATATTAGATTCATTAAAGGTTACATGGATTGATTCAATGATTGTAAGAGTTCTCTTATTATAAATTCTAAAGGTTTTACTATTTGATGCATACCCTAGAAAGATACCTTCATCTGATTTAGCATCTAATTTCCCTAAGTCATCTTTGTCATTAAGTACAAAATACTTACATCCAAATACATTGAAGTAAGCTATGTTAGGTCTTCATCCTTTCCATAATTCATAAGGAGTTTTATTTAAACTTGATCTAATGGAAACTCTATTCATTACATAGCATGCGGTATTAACCTCTTCAGCCCAAAAGTACCTAGGTAGCTTATGTTCATTTAACATAGTCCTAGCCATTTCTTTAAGGGATCTATTTTTTCTTTCAAAAACTCCATTTTGTTGTGGAGTTCTAGGTGCTGAAAAGTTATGTCTAATTCTATTTTCATTGCAAAATTTTTCAACCTCTTTATTATTGAATTCCCTTCCTTGATCACTTCTAATATTTAGAACACCATAATCTTTTTCATTTTGAAGTCTTTACACAAGTTTATCAATGTATTACATGATTCATCTTTTGAGGCTAAGAAGAGTATCCAGGTAAACCTGGAGTAGTCATCAACGATGACGAAAACATATTGCTTTCCTCTTATACTTTGAGTCCTAATGGGACCAAATAAGTCTAAGTGAATAAGGTCTAAGGACTTGCTAGTGGAGATGTGTTTCTTCTTCTTAAAGCTGGTCTTAGTTTGTTTTCCTAATTGACAAGCATCACAAACTTTATTTTTAACAAACTTTGTGCTAGGTAGTCCTCTAACTAAGTTCTTCTTGACAAGTTTTGAGAGTATGTCCATACTGGCGTGTCCTAGTCTTCTATGCCATAACCAACTTGCCTCATTCATGGTTGCTAAGCACGTGACATTTTGAGATTTTAATTTTTCAAAATTTATGCAATACACATTATCAATTCTTTTTGCTGTAAATAAAATATTATGTTTTTCTCTATTTTCAACAATACATTTGTCTTGCTTAAAAATTATATCAAAGCCTTTGTCACTCAATTGGCTTATGCTCAATAGGTTATGCTTTAATCCATCTACCAATAACACATCATCAATGGTGAGGGAAGGTTCTTTACCTATTTTACCAATCCCAATGATTTTGCCTTTGACATTGTCTCCGAATGTGATGTATCCACCATCTTTTAGCCTTAATGAGGTGAACTTGGATTTATCCTTGGTCATGTGCCTAGGACACCCGTTGTCCAAGTACCATTTGTCTTTAGATGGTGTTGTCCTAAAGTAAACCTACAAGAAGGGTTCAATGTGTTACTCTTAGGTACCCAAACCTTCTTAGATCTTTTTATTTCAGATTTATTTTCTTTGACTTTCCATACTTTCATGACTTTGACATTTTTTCTATTAAATGGGCACTTAAATTTTATATGTCCCTTTTTCTTACACAAGAAGCATATAGTGTGTTCATAGATATTAGTGGAAGATGTACTTACATAATGTTTTGATTCTTTTACAAAGTATCCCATATATAGATTCTTTTTCTTTTTGTTCTCAATTCCATTGTATCCTATTCCTTCTTTGTCTAATGACATTCTTTGAGTTCCAATGAACTTTTCAAAGTTCTCTTTACCTTTAGTAAAATTGTAAATGATTTTATCCTTGTTCTCAATTTTACTTTTAAGGTCTTTTATTTCTGAGTCTTTCTTGCTTTCACCATTTACTTGTAATTTAACTAAATATTGAGACATGTCATTTTTTTTATAAGCTCATCAATATGTGAGTCTTTTTCTTTTTCAATAGATATTGAAGTTTCTAGTTGATTTTTCAACTTTTCATTTTGTTCTTTCAATGCAGTGTTTCTTTTAGTTACATTTATGAATCTATTATGTAATGCAAATAATTCAGCTTGAATTTCTTTGTATGATGACATGCTATCACATGAATCATTACATGACTCATCACTGGATTCTTCAGATGAACTATAGTAGGAGTTTACCTTAGCATTATGAGCCATAAAGCATATATTTGCCATCTCTTGTTCACTTGATTCGTTCTCTGATTCACTTGAGCTTGTATCATCCCATGTAGCTTTCATTGCCTTCTTTTTCTTCTTCTTGTCTTTCTTCAGCCATGGAAAATCAGATTTAATATGTCCAACCTTTTTACAGTTGTAGCAAGTAGGGGGTTCGTTCTTATTTTCCTTTTTTCTAATTTCTCCTTTTTCAGATTTTGAACCTCTTGAACCTCTAAACTTTCTAGAAAATTTCTTATTTATTTTAAATAACTTTCAAAGTCTCCTAGTGAGTAGTACTATCTCATCATCATCTAATTCATTTTCATCTTCCTCTTCTTCACTAGAGCTTTCTTTTGCAGCCTTGAGGGCTATAAATTTCTTGTTTTTATTTTCAACATTCCTTTCATTCATAGCCATCTCATAGGTAAGAAGTGATCCAATTAATTCGTCTAGAGAGGTATTTTTGTGATTTCTTCCTTCCATAATTGCTGTGGCTTTGGGTTCCCAAATGGGTAGAAGACCTCTAAGGATTTTTCGGATCATCTCATATGTATAGTAGTTTTTCTCTAGGGCATTTAGAGAGTTTATTATGTGTGTTAACCTAGTGACATACTTGTAATATATTCATTCGAGTTCATCTTAAAGGCTTCATATTCGCTAGTAAGCATGTCAATTCTATTATCTCTCGCATCAACAGTACCTTCATAGGTTACCTCTAGTTTGTCTCATATCTTTTTGGCTGTTTTGCATTCCATGACCCTATTGAATTCATTTATATCAAGGAAACAATATAATGCATTTATAACACTTGAGTTAACTTGCAACATCTTATGATCGTTTTTGGCTATATCTTTTTCTTCTTTGGGTATTTATTTTCCATCAACAAGTTTGGTAGGGATAAGATCACTATGTGTGACAACCCTCCATGATTTCCAATTCATAGTTTGAAGGTAGATTCTCATTCTTTATCCCAAAGAGTTAGTTAAGACCACAAAAGATAGGAGGCCTAGTTAAGGATTGACCCTCGGCAAAGGGACCTACGCCTAGGTGTGCCATAAAGATCTTTGTGTAGCTACTAGGTTAAGATTCGCTAAAACCTCGCCCCGATACCAATTGAAAAGTAAGGTGTAGTCCCAAGAAGGGGGGTGAATTGGGTATATAAAAGGTTCTTTGAATTCTTTTATGAAATTAGGAATAACTTTCCAAGAGGGAGGGTGAATTGGCTTTTTAAAACTTTCTCTTTAGTTCTTTTAAAATCCTTAACTTCTTTTAATATTTAACCAATTTTTTGACTTGTTTATTTATTTTGTCAATCAAACAAGAACTTGGTTTTTTTTTGAACAATCAATCAAAAACATAATTAAACATAATTAAACATTCAATCTTCAACCACACTTTGAAAGTAAAAACAATCAAACAATTAATCACAATTTTCAAACCAACACAGCCACAATTTATTTTCCAATTATAAGTTCACTGCAGCACTATAAGATTGATGAAATCATTCAAGATTTAAGACTCTTGGAATGTAAAACAAATCTTTATACCATCCAATCACAATTAATATAATATATGTAACTTTCAGATTTTGATGTTTTCAGCCGTGTGGTGAATATGAGTTTTGAACAAAGCCCTGTATATATGAAATTTCTTCTTCAATATGATGTTCAATATAAAATCCAATTACTCTTTCCAAACTTCAGAATTCAAATAAACTCTTAAGTTTATATATCTTTGGGGTGTTTCGGCAAGTAACATACTCTCGTATGGTTTCCGCAAAGAATGGTTCAATGTACTCGCCTTTGGAAAACCACCGAAGGATTCACTAAACATGTTCCTTTAACGGGCGGAACAATACCTTTACAACACTCCTTGGTTAAGGCTAGAGCTCACCTTTTCCAAACGATATTCCCTCGTCCGGTCACTCCTTAACTAGGCTAGAGCCTGCCTCTTTAAGCAATATCCCCTTGCTTAGACAATGATCCAAACAATCCTTGGAATCGTCAATCTATAAGAAATAAATCAAATAGATGTGTAAAAGAACTTACTCACACAAAGAACTGATTAGTATAACAATTTAGAAACTAATATACTTCAAAGTAAATAACAATATGGAATTTAACTTGAGGCTCAATGAAGTATATCACCGATTAATTCTTTCAATGATTGAAATATTTAGAATTTGTAGCACAATTCCGGTGGAAGAAGATTAACAAAAAATCAGTTGAATTCGTGTAAGTTGAGAGCAAGAGAGAGCCTTGAGAATTTGAAAGCAATTGAGAGAGATTTTGAATTTTTGCTGAATTTGAATTCTTGGTGTATTGATTCAATGATCTTTGAGATCTTTTTATAGACTTTAAAAGGTATGTAACTTGGTCCCCAAGTGACTTGGAGTATCCCCCAAGTTTTCACAAAGTTTGAGCCCTAAGCAAACCATTTAAAAAATGTTTCCGTTGAGGTTTTTTTAAAACCCTGTTCGTGGTAGTCGCCTGCCCCAATCCACCAGTCACCTGCCATGTTATTTTTAAAGGAGCAGCAGGGGTAGTAGGGTGGCAGTCACCTACCAGAACATAGCCAGTCACCTGGCTTGACCACCCTGGTGCCTGTCTTGGTTTAGGCAGTCTACTGGTTGCTGCCAGCTTCAAGTACCCTTCTATTTTTCTGTCATAACGTTTTCTTTGTAACTCCTAATTTGGTGATCTTGGTGAAAATGAAAGTTAAAAGAAACTTCTACAATTTTCGTGTCGAATACTTTTTAAAATAAAGAGTTTTGGATAGAGAAAAATACACCTCAATGTAGATGTAGAAAAATTAACAGCATTTTGAAAATCCTCTTTTTGATGCTTTTCATTCCAAAAATGATTCTAACCTTTTTGAAATTATTTTTAACCTTATAAAAATAGTTTTCAAGTATTTTAAAAGGTATCTAGGTCCAATAAATTAACTCAAGAGCTGCATGTATCCATATTGAAATTATTTGAAGTACTTACATGAAATTTCCTAGACTCTTTCAAAATTTCAATCCTTGAATTCCTTGAGGTCTTTATGCTTGCTTCATATTTCTTTGAGTTGTCCATGTTGATCACTTGGGCTTTCATTCTTGAAGTTTTTTCTTTAATATCAATGCTCTCATAAACTTCAAGTTTAATCCATGCCTCAAGCATTGATATAATCATCCTTCTTTGAAGTACAAACTTTCATGAATTCTTTAACAATGCATTCATCATTGAGTCTTGAAAATACATTACTTAAACAAAGCATGTTAAGTTCTACTTGTTTGTTAACATCAAAATAAGATGTTAAGCGTTATAAAGCTAACAATCTCCCCCTTTTTGATGATGACAAACAAGAAGCAAAAATTGGAGTGAGTCTTAAAAAGACTCCCCCTTTCAATAAGCACCATCTTAACAATATTTGCAAGATCAATATCAATTTCAAAACCTTTTTTACAATCATGCTCATCACTATCAAATACTTCTCCTTTTGATATATATCATGTTCATACTCAGTTTTTGCAATTTACAATACTATGCCCAATTTTTTGCTTTAAAACTTCTCCCTTTTTTGACATCCATCAAAAAGGAAAAAAAAATAATTAAGTTCAAGTAAAATCACATGTTGAGCATAGCATCAAACATGCGTATCAAACATATGAACATACTCAATTTATTATTTTTCAATATAGTATGTGTAGTGTGTTATAACATTCAAGTATATGAGTTGTAACTTCATTACTAAAAACTTTTTCCTTTAGACAATATTCAAGATTTCAATTGTTGATTTTATGATACCGATTCGAAATTCAATTCATGATATCTATTTAAAATTCATGATACCAATTGAGAATTGATACCAATTGAAAATTTAATTCATGACACCAATTGAAAATTCTCTGCATTGATTAATAGGGGAACTATCATAATATAAGCAATATGACATAACACTCCCCCTGAATTCAATACACAATTTTGCTTTCACCATCTTATATTTCAAAACATTGATTCACATTATTTATCTAATATCAATATTATGCTCATATCATCAATGTCATACCATACTCATAGATATAATTATTTTTGTCATGCTTTAAAAACCAATTGATCATTTAGATCGTGATACCAATTGAGATTTTTTTTTTCTTAAAAGTTGTGGTACCAATTAAAATTTTTAAAATGTCATACCAAAAATATTCATGGATACCAAAGACTTTATAGATACCAAAGTCATTTTCACATTATACACAACTCATGGATACCAATATAAGCATTATATCTCTCATAGCTCATGGATATCAATATAAAAAATAGTAAGTGTATCCATGTAATTCATCAATAGCATGCATGATCAAGAATTAATCTCATATCAAAATTCATGCTTATACTTAATAATCTTATGCTCAAATTTTCAACATAGTGAGCCATAAATTTTCAATATAAGTCAAGCATATCATGTAGCATATCATATAGGCATGTAAACATATAGCATCTCATATAGTCATTCATTCTCAAACTTATCTTAAACTTCTTCTTTAAGTTTTTCTATTTTAAGTAGTTTGTTTGTTGATCATGAATTAAGTTACTTTCTCAACTTTTAAAAAGAATGACTTAATCCATGGAGTTTTTCATTTATGACTAATCTATCATCTCGATACCCATACTTTCTTGGGTCCGGTTGGTTTCATAAAGGATGTTTCTTTAACTCTCCATATTTGTTTAGTTTTCACACCTTTTCTCTTAAATGGACATTCAAACTTTATATGCCCATTTTTCTTACATTGATAGCATATGGTGTTAGTGTAAGCATTAAAGGATGTGCTTGCATTATCTTTGGAGGCTTTTGAGAAATAACCCATGTAAAGCCTCTTTTTCTTTTTATTTTCAACTCCATTGAAACCAATGCCTTCTTTGTTTAATGACATTCTTTGTGAGCCAATCATCTTATCAAGGTTTTCCTTTCCTTTGTAAATTTGTAAATAATTTTAGCCTTATCTTTGATTTGATTCTTGAGATCATTTAACTCTATGTCTTTCTTGTTATCAACCTTCTTTAATGATTTCTCTAGATCTAGAGATAAATTTTCTTATTCTATCCTCTAATCCAGAAAAAAACATATCTTTCTCATATACCGTAGAGGATAGGGATCGAAGGTCTTCTATCATTTGTTCATTCTTGCTTTCTAGTTTCTTGATTTTTCAAGTTGTTTTCTTTTTTCAGCAAGATTTTTGGATTCTATTTCTTTCATTACTGATTCATACTTGTGTTTTATTTTCTTGATCCTTGAATCCTTTTCTCTTTCAGCATTTCTATGGGATTCTAATTCTTTCATTATACTTTAATTTTTATTTTTCAATGAAGTATTTTGTTTATTTGCTTTGATCAGAATCTTATGTACTTTAAATAAATCATTTTGAAGTTCATCATAAGATGAATTACCCTCATCACTTGATTCATCACTACAAGAATTATTTGAAGATTTAGTTGAGGAGCTTTCTTCATTATCCCATGCCATTAAGCACGTGTAGGCAACCTCTTGGTCACTTATTTCATTCTCCAAACTACTTGTACTATCCCAAGTAGTGGCTTTCATGGCCTTTTTCTTTTTCTTCTTAGATTCTTTTTTTAGTAGTGGACATTCTGGTTTAATATGTCCAACTTTGTTGCAATTGTAACACGTAGGAATTTTATTCCTTGATTTCTTGCTAACTTCTTCTTCTTCTTCTTCTTCATCTGATTCAGATTTGGATTCTCTTTTGAATTTATTTTTCCTTCTTAGAATTTTGCTAGTTTTTTAGATATAAAGGCTACTTCATCTTCATTCATTTCTTCTTCACTACTTGAGTTCTCTTTTGAGACTTTGAAGACTATTGTGTCTTGGGCTTTGGTTTTACCACTCTTTTCATTCATTGCCATTTCGTATGTGAGTAAAGAACCTATAAGCTCGTCTAAAGAAGTGGTTTTCAAATTTATTCATTTCGTTAGGGCAGTGGCTTTTGGTTCCCATCTAGGTGGCAGCCCTCTAAGAATTTTCCTTATCATCTCATAAGAAGTGTAGGTTTTTCCTAGTGCATTTAGGAAATTGATTATGTGAGTGAACCTAGTAAAAATATTAGTTATGGATTCATCCAGATTCATTTTAAATGTTTCATATTCACTTGTAAGCATATCTATCCTATCGTCCTTAACATCTATAGTGCCTTCATAAGTGACTTCTAGTTTGTCCCATATTTCCTTAGCCGATTTCCAAGCCATTACTCTATTAAATTCATTGGCATCTAAAGCACAATATAAAGCATTCATGGCACTAGAATTAATTTGCAACATCTTATGATCTAAGTCTGTCATATCATTTTTCTCTTTGCCAACTTGCTTTCCATCTACTAGTTTATGGGAAATTTGGTCGCCATTCATAACTACTTCCCACGCTTTCCAATCCATGTGTTGGAGATAGATCTGCATTCTCTTTTTCCAAAAGGTGTAGTAGTGTCCACAAAAGACTGGTGGATGAGTTGAGGATTGACCCTCTCCAAAAGAAGCTACTCCTATGTTTTCCATTTAGATCTTTTTATAGCTGCTAATTTAGATTTGTTATAACCCCTCTCTGATATCAATTGAAATTAGGAATAGCTTCCTAAGAGAGGGGGGCGGGGGTGAATTGGCTTTATAAACTTTCTTTTTAGTTCTTTTAAAGTCCTTAACTTCTTTTAATATTTAACCAATTTTTTGACTTGTTTATTTATTTTGTCAATCAAACAAGAACTTGGTTTCTTTTGAACAATCAATCAACAACATAATTAAACACAATTAAACATTCAATCTTCAACCACACTTTGAAAGTAAAAACAATCAAACAATTAATCACAATTTTCAAACCAACACAGCCACAATTTATTTTCCAATTATAAGTTCACTGCAGCACTATTAGATTGATGAAATCATTCAAGATTTAAGACTCTTGGAATGTAAAACAAATCTTTATACCATCCAATCACAATCAATATAATATATGTAACTTTCAGATTTTGATGTTTTCAGCCGTGTGGTGAATATGAGTTTTGAACCAAGCCCTATATATATGAAATTTATTCTTCAATATGATGTTCAATATAAAATCCAATTACTCTTTCCAAACTTCAGAATTTAAATAAACTCTTAAGTTTATATATCTTTGGGGTGTTTAGCCAAGTAACGTACTCCTGTATGGTTTTTGCAAAGAATGGTTCAACCAACGTACTCCCTTTCGGTTTTCGCAACCCAAATCAAAATCAAACTTTAAGGTATACTTGATTTCCAATTATACATAGTTTATATGATTTTAAATTCAAACCATCCACGCAATTTAAATATGTACTGAAAATAAGAATAGGGAAAGGGAGAGTGAGATGAAGATTTTTACGAGGTTCGACTTATACCCAGCCTACTTCCTCGCCTTTGGCAAACCACCAAAGGATTCACTAAATTTGTTCCTTTAAGGGGCGAAAAAATACCTTTACAACACTCCTTGGTTAAGGCTATAGCCTGCCTTCTCCAAACGATATCCATTCGTTCGGTTACTCCTTAACTAGGCTGGAGCCTGCCTCTCTAAGCAATATCCCCTTGCTTAGACGAAGATCCAAACAATCCTTGGAATCATCAATCTATAAGAACTAAATCGAATATATGTGTACAAGAACTTGCTCACACAAAGAGCTGATTAGTACAACAATTTAGAAACTAATATACTTCAAATTAAATAACAATATGAAATTTAACTTGAGGCTCAATGAAGTGTATCACCGATTGATTCTTTTAATGATTGAAAGATTTAGAATTTGTAGCACAATTCCGGTGGAAGAAGATCAATAAAAACTCAGTTGAATTCATGCAAGTTGAGAGCAAGAGAGAGCCTTGAGAATTTGAAAGCAATTGAGAGAGATTTCAAATTTTTGCTGAATTTGAATTCTTGGTGTATTGATTCAATGATCTTTGAGGCCTATTTATAGACTTTAAAAGGTATGTAACTTGGTCACCAAGTGACTTGAAGTATCCCCCAAGTTTTCATAAAGCTTGAGCCCTAAGCAAACCATTT
This sequence comes from Malania oleifera, assembly GCF_029873635.1. Classification (NCBI taxonomy): domain Eukaryota; kingdom Viridiplantae; phylum Streptophyta; class Magnoliopsida; order Santalales; family Ximeniaceae; genus Malania; species Malania oleifera. The sequence continues at coordinate 72,048,496 of NC_080417.1, read as the reverse complement.
AAAAAATGTTTCCGTTGAGGTTTTTTTAAGAATCTATTTGTGGTAGTCGCTTGCCCCAATCCACCAGTCGCCTACCATGTTAATTTTAAAGGAGCAGTAGGGGCAGTAGGTTGGCAATCACCTGCCAGGACACAGCCAGTCGCCTGGCTTGACCACCGAGGCGCCTGTCCTGGTTCAGGCAGTCTACTGGTTGCTATCAGCTTCGAGTACCCTTATGTTTTTTGGTCATAACTTTCTTTGTGTAACTCCAGATTTGATGATCTTGGTGTCAAATGAAAGCTAAGAAAAAAAAATACTACAATGTTCATGTTGAATACTTGTTAAAATAAAGAGTTTTTGATAGAGAAAAATACACCTCAATATAGATGTAGAAAAATGAATAGCATTTTGAAAATCCTCTTTTTGATGCTTTTCATTCCAAAAATGATTCTAACCTTTTTGAAATAATTTTTGTCCTTATAAAAATATTTTTCAAGTATATTAAAAGGTATCTAGGTCCAATAAATTAACCTATGAGCTTCATGTATCCATATTGAAATTATTTGAAGTACTTACATGAAATTTCCTAGACTCTTTCAAATTTTCAATCCTTGAATTCCTTGAAGTCTTTATGCTTGCTTCATCTTTCTTTGAGCTTTCCATTTTGATCATTTAGGCTTTCATTCTTGAAGCTTTTTTTTTAATATCAATGCACTCATGAACTTCAAGTTTTAATCCATGCCTCAAGCTTTGATATAATCATCCTTCTTTGAAGTACAAGCTTTCATGAATTCTTTAACAATGCATTCATCATTGAGTCTTGGAAATATATCACTTAAAAAAAGCATACTAAGTTCTACTTGTTTGTTAGCATCAAAATAAGATGTTAAGCCTTACAAGGCCAACATTTTAATAAATTCTTTCCCAACTTATTTTATTCTTAGCAATCATACAAGGATGGTTTTGAATTTCAATTACAATATTCAGCTGAAAATAAAATTCAATTTTAAATCTTAATTGGAAAGTGTATCAACTTGATCTTGCAGCAATTTAAACCAACACCCAATCAATCAATCAATATATCAACCCAATCCACAAGTTACTTAAATAATATATGAATTACAACAATACTTCAAAAATTCAATCTTTGTTGTCAATTAGGTTCCTTGATCAATGCACTTCCTTTAATCAAGGTATCCAAAAACAATTAATCAACGTACTCCCTTTAAGGTTTCTGTAAAAAGATTAATCAACATACTCCCTTTAATTAAAGTTTCCTCAATCTCAATATCAATTTAGTTTCCTGTACTTAAATAAGCAACCATGCAATTTATATATACAGAAAATTAAAGAGTAAGGGAAGAGAGTGAGACTGAGTTTTTACAAGATTCGGCTATACCAGCCTACATCCTTGCCTTAGGCACACCACCTAAGGATTCCACTATAACATTCCTTTTCGGGCGAAGCAAATCGTTACAACACTCCTTCAATAGGTTGGAGCCCTCCTCTCCAAGCGATACCCCATGCTCGGCAAAATGATTCAATAGCCCTGAACTATCAAGAATACAAGAAAACAAGAACAATTTCTTACGTACAAGAATTACTCTCAAATAGAGTAGATTAGTACAAGATATAGCACAACTAATTAATACTTCAATGTAAATATCAATGAAGAATAGAATTGAGGCTCAAAGAGTATATCACCGTGATCTTTCTTTGATTGATTCAAAACTTAAAAGTTGTTCTTAGAGATCGGTAAACAATAACTCAGTAATTCTCAGAAAATCTAAGCAAGTAGATGTGTGCAAGAAGGTTTTGAGAGAGTATGAGCAATATAGGCTTGAAATCAAATTTTATATTCTTGGTATTCAATTTGATTTGAGAAATCATGTATTTATAGAGCTAAAAATTCATATTTTCTTGTTGCCCAAGTCACTTGGAGTGTTTTCCAAGTTTCGACAAAGTTTGGGGCACAAGCAACTTATTTTGGAAACATTTAAACGCTGCTTTAAACTAGGCGTTACGAAGGTCAGTTGCCTGAACTCATCGGGGTTAGTGGCCTGATCTTTAAATACAGCATAATTTCAAGGTTAGAATAGGTTCAGTCGCTTGATCTCACAGGGGTCAGTCACCTGATCCTATACTGTCTTCCAAATTTAATTCAGCAAAGTTGTTAGTTGCCTAACCAGACAAGGGTCAGTCGCCTGAACAGTTAAAACACTATTTTTAAAGTTTGTTTCCAAAAACTCTTGCCAATGTTTTTTGATACTTTAGAAAGATATTTTCAATGGTTTTCAAAATAAGGTCTCTAAGTTCATGAATAACCCTAATGGGCTTCAAAGCATTCATTTTGATATTTAAATGAAGTACTTACTATTGGCTTTTTGTATCCGATCCCTGTTTTGATGCTAACAAAGCACAAGTTTCTTATGTGTGTCTTTATGTACTTGAATAGGTTTAATATTTAACACACACATAAGGAAACGTAGATGGAAGCTTGCAGGACTTAAAGCCTATATGATCTGGTGCATTTCATGAAGTTAGAAAAGCAAATAAGAAGACAAAGAAGACATTTGATTTTAATTTGTAAATGCATTCAATTTTTTATTATTTGGTTTGTAATAATGCATGTATGTGCATGATATGGATAAATTGCTCAGAATGACTATAGATAGACCCTAAGGACCAACACACTTCACGGAAAACCTTTTCCTAAAAGACTAAAATCATACAAAAGGTTTAGAAATAATTTAGTGTCAAATTTGGGGCAAAAACAGATTTTGAAGTTGGTTTTTTTGGCTTAATTTAAAAGCCTAGTCGAATGAATCCTTGGCAGTATAAATGCATTGGTCAACCAAACAGGTCAGAAGTCAACATGTTGACTTCACTTGATTAACCGTTTGGCTTTGAATGTATCTTCCTCGGTCGACCGAACCAACATGTGTATGACGCCCCAACTACTTGGTCGATCGACCTCATAGTTCAAAATAGCCTTGGTCAACCAAACCTCAAAGATGGTCAACCAAACTTTGTCTTGGTCGGCCGAACCCACGAAGGGGTTTAGAATTGCCCTAATATGGTCAACCGAACTTGCAGTTCAAATTATCCTTGGTCGACCGAACTAAGTAATATGGTCGACCGAAGCATAGATTTGGTCGACCGAACCTCTTGGGCTAGAAATTTTTTTTAAGGGCTAAAAGGTCATTAATTTTTAATTAAACTTTTTCAAAATACTGAGCGTGTCCCCAACAATCATAATTTTTAGAAAAACTATAAATACCACTTCATTACTCTTAATTAGAAACTTTGATTATTTTCAAAAACCTTTCAAATCATTTTCTTAATCAAAGTTCCCCAACTCATATTTTTATTGCAAAATCTTTTTGAGGTTATATTTTATACTCTCCATTCTCTTCCATTCATTATTGTAGAGAATGTTGGCCTTATAAGGCTTAACATCCTGTTTTGATGCTAACAAACAAGTGGAACTTAACATATTTGGTTGAGTAATGATATTTTAGGATTCAAGTTTTTGAAGCTCAAGAATATGTATACAAGGATGATCAAATGAAGCTTAAAAAACATCAAAGCATGGATATAAAGGTGATATATTTTAACGCTTGAAGAATATGAGAGTGTGAATGTTAAAGAGAATATGCTAAAAGATTAAATCTTGAAGACAAGAGAGTCAAAGAAATGCAAAGAGAGAGAGCTCAAAAGACAAGCATAAAGACTCAAGCGTCAAGAATGTCCAAATGTCATAGAAGTCTTTATGTAAGTGCTTTAATGTTTAAATATCATTTGAAATACTTTGAAGCTCTTTAGAGAATCTTTAAGCGATATTTATGGACTTAGAGACCTATTTTAAAATCCTGAAAAAATGTTTTACGATAGATCAAAGAAAGAGAGCAAAACTAATTTTGAAAACTAAAATTGAAAAACTAGAAAAATGAACTGGTCAGCCGACTGACTGATTTGCGTAGGGTTTCCTCAGTCGACTGACAAAACTACATTAGCTAAAATAAACTGCCGTGTCGACTGATGGTGTGAACTAGAAACAGTCAGTCGATTGACAAGCCTAACCGACTGACATTTTTGAACTGTGTCTAGTCAGCCGACTGACATTTAATTGGGTTAAATTCTGATTTAACAGAAAGGTGTTAGCTACCTGTTCAGCCAATTGACCCTATGAAAATTTCCTACCCAATCGCCTATCCAGTTGACTGACTCTACGGGAATTTGAATTTTTGAACTTAACGGGAAATTTCTAAAAATTAGTTTTTCAAAGGTAAACTTTATAAAAACTTAGGGGACACTCAAAGCAATGTGGGGAACAAGGAAACTCTTCCTAAAACCTCTATAAATACATAGTTTTACAAATCAAACTATACCAAGAGCCAAGGAATTGAAAAAATTGTTGAAAGCTATCTTTCAAACCGGCTGTTCTCTCTTGCTCAAATCTTTGCCTAGTCTGATATTGCTAAATTTATGAAAAACCTGATTTTCCTAATCTATTCCTACTAATAATCCTCATCTAAGAATAATATTGGTGAATTCTATACTTGAACTTTAATTCTATTTCATCTTGATATTTAAATTCTTAAAGTATATAGTGCTGAATTTGTACTAGTCTACTCTGTTTGAGAGTGTTCTTGTACCCAACTACTTTTTTTGCATTCTTGCAATATTTTTGATGAATCCAAGGTGTTTGGATTGTTGGATAAGCATGGGGTATCGCTTAGAGAGGTGCAACTCTAGCCTAATTGAAGGAGTGACCGAGTGAGGGGTATCACTCGGAGAGGCGGGCTCTAGCCTACTGATGGAGTGTGTAACAGTGTTGTTTCGCTCAGAAAAAGAATTGGTTTAGTGAATCCTTTGGTGGTTTGCCAAAGGCAAGGAGATATGCTGGGGATGAGCCGAACTTCGTAAAAATCCGATGTCACTTTATCTTTCCTTTACTCTCTTTATTTTCAGCATATATAAACTGCGTGGATGTTTTAAATTCCTTAATCATATACTACGTGGATTAGATATTAAATAAACTTAAGCTTAATTTGTTTTTTGGGATTGCAGAAACTGAAAGGGAGTACGTTGGTTGATCCATACTTTGCGAAAACCGTAAGGGAGTACGTTGATTGGTGAAACACCCAAAGACTCTTTAACTGAAAGTTTATTTAACGTCTAAGCTTTTGGAAAGAGTATTGGATTTTATATTGTACTTCATTTTGAGAAAGCAAATTCATTATCACATGGCTTGCATTAACCACAGTGCTTGAATCAAACTTTCATATATACAGGGCTACAAACAAACAAAAGCTGAATCTTATATCTTAGTTTGAATATTGTGGTTGATTGAAAAATTGATTGGTTTGGTTGATTGGTTACTTGATTGTTTAAGTACTTGTGTTGTGGTGGTTACTTTGTTGGTATATGGTTATGGATTGGATATTTTTTTAAGTATTTGTTGTGTATTTGATAAATCAACAAGAAGTCTAGAATTCATTAAAAAGAATTAAAAGAAAATTTTAAATCCAATTCACCCCCCTCTTGAGACTACACGTTAGTTTTCAATTGGTATCAGAGCGGGGTTATAACAAATCCTAACAAGTAGTTATATAAAGATCTTAATGGCATACATAGGCGTAGCTCCCTTTGGAGAGGGCCAATCCTCAACTAGGCCACCCATCTTTTGTGATTTAAATTATACATTTTGGAAACAAATGATGAGAATATATCTACAAACCATGGATTGGAAAGCTTGGAAAGTTTTCACACATGGTGACTTAATTCCTACTAAAATAGTAGATGACAAGGAAATACCCAAAGAAGAAAAAGAATGGACCGACCAAGACCATAGGATGTTACAAGTAAATTCAAGTGCTATGAATGCATTGTATTGTGCCCTTGATATGAATGAATTCAATAGGGTCATGGCTTACAAATCAACCAAGGAAATATGGGGTAAATTAGAAGTTACCTATGAAGGTACTATTGATGTAAAGGACAATCAAATTGATATGTTCACTAGCGAGTATGAAGCTTTTAAGATGAAAATGGATGAATCAATCACTAGTATGTACACTAGGTTCACCCACATAATTAACTCCCTCAATGCCTTAGGAAAAACATACACCACTTATGAAATGATTAGAAAAATTCTTAGAGGGCTACCACCTATATGGGAACCAAAAGCCACTGCAATAAACGAAGGAAGAAATTTGAAAAACACCTCCTTAGATAAACTTATAGGTTCTCTCCTCACATATGAAATGTTAATGAATGAAAGGAATGAAAAAACTAAAGCCCAAGAATCTATAGCCTTTAAAACTTCAAACGAAAACTCTAGTGATGAGGATAAAGATGAAATGGATGAAGATGAATTAGCCTATATATCCAAGAAGCTAGCAAAAATTCTTAGAAGAAAGAACAAATTCAAAAAAAGAATTCAAAACTTGGAATTAGATGAAGAAGAAACCAATACAAAGATGGAAACATAAAACCAGAATGTCCACTACTTAAGAAAGATTCTAAGAAGAAAAAGGCATTGAAAGCCACTACTTGGGATAATTGGAGTACAAGTAGTTCCAATAATGAATCAAGTGACCAAGATGTTGCTTATATTTGCAATATGACTTGGGACGATGAGGAAAGCTCCTCATCGAAATCCTTAAATAGTTCTTGTAGTGATTCATCTAATGAATCCAATGATGAAAGCATGCCATCTTATGAAGAGTTACAAAATAATTTATTCAAATTGCATAAGATGTTAGTCAAAGTAACTAAACAATACACATAATTGAAAAACAAGAGTGAAGGAGTGACGAAAGAATTAGAATCCCTCAAACTTGCTGAAAAGGAAAAAGACTTAAAAATCAAGAAAATAGAAAATAAAAATGAAGCTGTGATGAATGAATTAGAGTCTAAAAATCTTGCTGAAAAAGAAAAAGAATTGAAAATTAAGAAATTAGAAAGCAAGAATGAAAAGTTGATGAAAGAAGTAGAAGACTTGAGATCCCAATCCTCTATGGAAAATGAGAAAGACTTATATATTTCAGAATTAGAGGATAAAATCAGTTAAATATCTCAAAATCAAGAAAGGGCAAAAGTATAGAAAATTATGAAATTTATGATCTTAAGAAAGAAATTGAGGATCAAGCCAAAATCATTTACAATCTCACTAAAGGAAAAGAAAATTTTGAGAAAATGATTAGCTCACAAAGAATGTCTTTAAATAAAGAAGGCATAAGATTCAATGGAATTGAAAATAAGAGAAACAAGAGTCTTTAGATGAGATACTTTACAAAAGAATCTAAATATTATGCTAGCACCTTCTCAAATGCCTACACACATACCACATGTTTTTTATGTAAGAAAAAGGGGCATGTTAAATTTGAATTTCCATTAAAGAGGAAATGTGTGAAAACAAAACACGTATGGAAAGTTAAAGAAACATCCCTTGTTAAATCATCTGGACTCAAGAAAGTATGGGTACCAAGATGAAATACTAAATGATTCAACTTCAATTGATATCGAATCTATGGAAAATCATACAAAGATATTGAACAAATTGAAATAAAGAATAAGGATAAAATTATTTAAGCTTATTAATGCTTACCTTATTGAAGCTCATGAAAATTGTTGGCCTCAAATCAATGAATGAATCATACAAGGCTTAAATTAGAAAGCATTAAGATACATGAATTTTGATGTTTATATGAAATCAAAAGAAAATAATAGTTGAAGAAAATAGAACTTGTTGTATAAGTATTTAGAAGAGAGCTTGATAGAGAAGTGGTGAAAGAAAAAAAAGGTCAGCCGACTGACTATAAGATCAACTGACTGACTAAACAACTGTGTGTAAAGAAGGTTACAGTCAGCTGACTGACCCTACGCTCAGCCGACTAACTGAAAGAAAAATTTATAAACAAGCTTGAATGGAACTTAATTTGAAAATAAGAGATACTTGAGCAACATAAGAACAAACTAAGCAAATGTGTAGTACAATGCACATGATAATGATATATTCCATGCTAATATGATATGCTATATACTTCATGTGTATATCTTGAAATTGGTATCTTGAAATCTCTAAAGACAATGAAAATATTGATGACTTATGGCTCACTATATTTTGAAAATCTGAAAATAAAGTTATAAGTATGATTTTGAAGCATAATATTTGATATGATATTGATATATGAATATGAAATTAATGCTTATGATGGATCAACATGGATAAATGGAAAAATTTGCATCCAAATAATTTAGTATTCATGAGCTGTGCATATTGTGATATTAGCATTGGTATCTATAAAGTATATTAGTACCCATGAATATATAAATTGGTATTTGAGCATGACAAGTATAATTATATCCATGAGTATGTTGTGACATTGATATGATATTGATATTTGATATAAGTATCCATGACAATATACATGATATGAATCAAATGTTTAAAACATGGGATGATAATTTTAAAAATATAATTGGTATCAAAACTGAATGTATTAAATTCAAGGGGAGTATTATGACTCATTGCTTGTATTATGACTTCTCCCTAATTTTATTCTAAAATTGGTATCATGAATTATTTTTTAATTGGTATCATAAATTTTCAATTGGTACTATTCTTTAATGTTTTAAATGGTATCAAAAGTTCAATTGGTGCTGGAATTGGTGTGATCCCAAAAGAGGGGGGGGGGGGTGAATTGGGTTTTAAAACATTTTTTGCTAATTTAAACAATTACGCCGATTCACCACGTATCATATCCCATTCAATATTAAACGTGTGTATGTAAAATGATTAAGCTATTGGTTCATGCATACATGTGTATCTCATCCAATGTAAATGTGTGCATGCAACTAAATATAACAGTAAATAAATGGACATACACATACTGAATTTAAAGTGTAGTAATTTAAATGAGATAGGGAGAGAGAGACACAAGATTTGTTATTGAGGTTTGGCGAAAACCAGCCTATGTCCCCACCTTGGGCATACCCCCCAAGGATTCTATTAAACCTGCTCACTTAATCGGATGGAGCAAAAGCCTTTTACATCCTCTCCTTACAGGGCGAGGAAAACCCCAGCTTAATTGCTAGGCTGAGCCGAACTAGTCTCACTTACGAGGTTGAGACTTCCAAGTTCAATTTAGGGCTGAATCGAACTAATCTCATTTACGGGGCTAAGACTCTCCAGTTCAATTTATGGGCTGAACCCAACCATTACAATAAAACCATTTTTGTACATAAAAATCCTTCTAAAAAATACAAGCAGAAATGTACATAATAAAGCTCAAACAAATGCACTCTTTAATGATATAAAATGGGCTCAGTAAAGTAAGAGTGTTTTTTTAAACATGATATATTCAATCTTTGAGAAATAGTGTATATGATATGCACAACAATAATTTAGACCCTAATAAAATATTCTCCCAAAAATATTTTTCAAAAAATGATTGGAGAACTCATGGTTTTGATTTTTCAAATGATTCTTGCAAGACAAACATTTTCTATGAAAGCATGAATGCAAGAAGTAAATGTCCAAATAAAATGTATGCTCTCTTTGAAAAGATTTCCTAAAGAATAATAAAAAGAGATTTGGAGAGTAAAATATTTTCCCCAATGAAAAAGTTTTTGCAATAAAAATGTTTTTGGGGGAACTTTGATTAGGATAGAATTAGAGAGTAAAGTTGGCTAATCAAAGTTGCTAATCTTGGCTTATGAAGGGATATATATAGACTTAGTGAAAATTTTGACCATTGGGGGCTCATTGGGCATTATTAGAAAATTTTAATTAATTTTAAACCTATTTTAGCATTTAAAAAATACCCCAACCTGAGAGTTTCGATTAACCGAGCCATAGGTTCGGTCGCCCGAACAGACACAACAGAAAAAGGTAATTTTACAGTTCGGGTGCCTGAGTTTGGGTTCGGTCGGCTGAACAAAAGTCAGAAACATTTGTTCGTAGGTTTACGTGCCCGGTGCTAACTTCGGTTAACCGAACTGACCAATTCGGCCACCCGAGGTCTGATTTGAATGCAAAGGTTCGGGTGCCCGAGTTGGTGAAAAGGTGTCCTGACATATGTTCGGTTGCTTGGGGAAGCTCAATTCAAATTGGTTCAGTACCCCGAACCAAGTCAAACTTTTGACCAGACAACAGTTTGGTCGCCCTAGGCAGTTTGAACTGCCAGGTTCGGTCGCTCGAAAGCCAACTAATTTTTACCTAAGGTTATTTTCTTTGCACTAATATTTTCCTAATAATATGAGAACTAAGTTAGGGATTTGTGCACTTAAGTGTGTCAATCTACGGTCATTTGAGCATTCAAAACATATCATGCAAGATGTATCCATTATTACAGACTAAATAATAATAATAAATGCAATACAAAATAATATCAAAATGTTTTCTTCTCTAGCTCTTCATTTTCAATGGAATTCACCAGGAGTATGTGAGCTTTATGTCCATACTGGCTTCCATTTTGCGGTATCTTATGTTCGTGTTGAAATGACAACCTGTTCAAACACTAAATGCACACATAAGATAATGGTGGTTTGTCAGCATCAAAACAGAGATCGGACTCAAAAAACCAACAATTGGTATTAAAATTAATGAAAATCTCCATTAGTATCATATACTTGATATGCATGTTTGATATTCATATGCTCAAAATATGATTTATTTTGTTTATATCCTATTCTTTTTGATTGATGTCAAAAGGGGGAGAAGTTTTGAGCAAAAATTGAAAAATTGAGCTTGGTATTGAAAATTTTGAAAATTTGAACATATGTAGAAAAAGGGGGAGAAGTATTTGACATTGAATGATCTTAAACTTAACATGATGTGATGAGTATGATATTGTATGATATTGATATTGGTGTTTATATTGATCTTGAAATTACAAATATTGTTACGATGATGCTTATTGTAAGGGGGATTTTTAAGGCTTACTCATTTTTTTGCTCCTTGTTTGTCATTATCAAAAATGGGGAGATTGTTGGCCTTACAAGGCTTAACATCTTGTTTTGATGCTAACAAACAAGTGGAACTTAACATATTTGGTTGAGTAATGATATTTTAGGATTCAAGTTTTTGAAGCTTAAGAATATATATACAAGGGTGATCAAACAAAGCTTAAAGAACATCAAAGCATGAATTTAAAGATGATATATTTTAAAGCTTGAAGAATATGAGAGTGTGGATGTTCAAGAAAATGTGCTAAAAGCTTAAAGCTTGAAGACAAGAGAGTCAAAGAAATGCAAAGAGAGAGAGCTCAAAAGACAAGCATAAAGACTCAAGCGTGAAGAATGTCCAAATGTCTTAGAAGTCTTTATGTAAGCACTTTAATGTTTAAATATCATTTGAAATACTTTGAAGCTCTTTAGGGAATCTTTAAGGGATATTTATGGACTTAGAGATCTATTTTAAAATCTTGAAAAATGTTTTAAGATAGATCAAAGCAAGAGATTAAAACTAATTTTGAAAACTAAAAATGAAAAACCAAAAAAATGAACTGGTCAGCTGACTGAATAGTTTGCACAAGGTTTCCTTAGCCGACTGAAAAAACTACATTAGCCAAAATAAATTGCCTAGCCGTTTGATGGTGTGAACTAGAAACAGTCAGCCGACTGACAAACCCAGCCGATTGACATTTTTGAACTGTGTCGGGTCGGCCGACTGGCATTTAATTAGGTTAAATTCTGATCAGACAGAAAGGTGTCAACCATCTGTCCAGCCGACTGACCCTGTGAAAATTGCCTATCTAGTCGCCTGTCCAAACATTAATTTTTCAAAGGTAAATGTTATAAAAACTTGGGGGACACTTCAAGCAACGTGGGGAACAAGGAAACTCTTCCTAAAACCTCTATAAATACATGTGAAATTAGAATAGCTTTCCCAAAAGAGGGCGGGGGGTGTGAATTGGATTATTTAAAAATTTATTGTCTTTTTAACTTTTTGCTTGTCTAACTGTAACAACAAGAAAGTAACTTAATTAGCTTATAATTATAACTAAATCACACCACAAGGTACTGAAAAATTGAACACACAATCCAATCAACCAAAGTATGAAATTCAAATAATCATTTAAGATTTCTTTATGCATTTTGTCTGCTGCTCTGTAATTGTTTGCAAACCTGCTTTGAATGAATTTTGTATTGTGCTTCTCTGGATCAAGATTTTCGCAAATTAACCAACGCACTCCCTTGTGGGTTTCCACAAATGGTTAATTAAAACGTACTTTTTTAAAATCACGAGTATTCTTTAAAAATGGATTTTAAGCCCTGCAACCTACACTTGGCATACACAAGAGTATATTGTACACAAAATAAAGAGTAAGGAAGAGAGAGAGAGAGAGACAGAGATTTTACGAGGTTTGGCTTCAACACAGCTTATGTTCTCGCCTTTGGCAAACCACCAAAGGATTTCACTATTGTAGTTCCTTTACTAGGTGGAACAACACCTTTACAACCACTCCTTCAAGTAGGCTAGAGCCCGCCTCTCCAAACGATGTACTCTTGCTCGGCCAATGATCCAACAAGCCTGGAATCGTCCAATAACTACAAGAGAAATAGCAAGAGGATGTGTACAAAGAGTGCTCACACACTGAGCAAGTTAGTACAATTCAAATCTATATACTTCAGAATTTAAATATCAAGAATGAAATACAATTTGAAGCCCAAGATTAGAATTCACCAAGTTCCCTTTTCTCCAAATGAGAAATCAGTAAGTAGAACTCAGGGATTAATGATCAACACGTTCATAATGTCAGCACTTTCAGATTGCAAGTAATTGAGAAAGTAGGAACTTTGTATGCAAGAGAGCTTAGAGCAGATTTTTCAATTCTTGGTGTGTTTTGATTTGTAAATCCATGTATTTATAGGCTTTCAAAAGTGTTTTCATGTTGCCTAAGTTTACTTGGAGTATTTTCTAAGTTTTTAGAAATTTTGGAGCACAAGCAATAGATATTTAGAAATTAAAAACATTTAAAAATTTTGCCCATTTACAGTGTTCAGACGACTGAACCTTTGGGGTCAATCTTCTGAAGTTCCTTAACCTTTGAAAATTTTGAACTGGATACATGGTCAGACGATTAAGGTTAGGGTTCAGACTTTTGAAGTCTCAGGTTCAAATGGTTGAAGTCAGAGGTTTTTCTTTTGAGGTTCTTTTTCCAGTTTCTGTGTTTCACCAATAATTCTTCAGACGATAGAGCTTATTCTTTAGATGTCTGAGGTAATTCTTTAGACGATTGAACTTAAAGTTCAGTCTTCTGAAATTGCCACTTCAGGCTTCTAAGTAGAAACTTCAGTCTTCTGAGCAATTTATTTTCTAATTTTTCATTTCCATTTCAAAATATGTTTTGCTCTCTTTCTTTATTCTTTTTTAAAACATTTTCTGAGGTTTTAAAATAGGTCTCTAAGTGCATATAATTCCCATAAAGAGCTTTAAATGATATTTCAAAAGATATTTAACTTTGAAGTACATACATTGCTCATCCTAAACCTTATACTCTAAGCTTGAAATCATCCACTTCATGGTTACTTTGAAATCCCTTGGACTTTAGCTTGAGTTGGTTTTAGTTTCCCATGCTTTGATCAATCTAGTGCTACTTTGAGTTTCTCTTGGATTACTTGTTAGTTAATGTAGCTTGATGGTCCACAATGATCCTTGTTTTCTTGTCAAACTTGAAACACCATTACTCAATCATTCCAAGTTAGAATATCCTTTGTTTGTTATCACCAAAATTGATTGAAAACCCCAGTTAGGCCAATAATCTCCCACTTTTTGATGATGACAAATAAGGCGCAAAGATAAGAGTTTCTTTGAAAAAGACTCCCCCTTACTATAAGCATCCTTTTCACATAAGAAGAAAAATTTAAGTAAACAAATAGCATATCATCCAAGTATGTCACACTTTATTTAATATAAAACTTTTAGCTCATAAAGTATGTCGTCTTACTTGCATATTTGTATATTATTTTTACTTGCATCAAGTTATGTGCCATATTTCACTTTAGCTCATCAAGTTATGTGTCATATTTCATTTTGTATTGATCTTTGCTAACAATATTTTCTCCCCCTTTGTCATTATTCAAAAAGAAACAAAAAATAGGAAAGTGAGTCATATAATAACAGCAAAGAGGTGTTTACATAAAGAGATTTTACATTCAAAAAGTGTCAAAAACCAACAATAAAAAAAAAAAATTCAACTAATACACTGCAAACAACTACATCATTAGCTAGTTATCTATGCTAGTTTTTTCCTAATGGTCTTCCTCTTCTTCTTGTCCTCCTTCTTCCTCAGTTCTTTCTTCCTCTTCCTGTCCTCCTTCTTCCTCAGCTCCTTCTTCTTCTTCCTGTCCTCCTTTGTCCTCAAATCCTTCTTCCTCTTCCTCAGTTTTAGCATCAGAGCTATTAGCTTCGCTGCGAGGAGCTGAGCTGATGTCCATGGGATCACCTACCTTAGAAGATTTTTCCTGATATTCCTTAATCCAAGTTATGCGTTGATCAAGTAAAGTAACTTTCTCCTTGATATTCTAAATCCCAGATCACACTTTAGATGAGAAAGTGGAGAAGTCTTACTAAAAGGATAAAAACTATGAGGGTGTATCCTAGGAAGATCCCTGATCATGTGTAGGAGGAGGAGGAGCTGCGGCTGAGGCTACTGGTGCACGCTGAGGTATACCCATTTTAAAGTACCAACCTGCATTGCCTTCATCGTACCCCATTTTTTTTAGGGTGGTAACATTGAAAAGATCATATCGAGTTCTTTTAATGAAGAATTCAGAACTACTGGAGATTTAAAGGTGGGTGAAGAGAAGAGTGAGAACACCACCATAGGGGAGAACAACTCTAGAGGATTCTAGTTTGGCCCACATCCATTTTATAATCAAACTGGCCAAATCTAATTTTTTACTTTTGAGAAGACACCAAAGGACAAAGCACTCCATGTATGAAAGATGTTCAAACGAACCTTGTTTGGGGAGAATATTGTAGGCAACAATTTTATGTAAAATTTGAGCTTTCAAACTGAGTTGCTTATATAAAGGAGGATGCCCAAAGTAGACGGGTTCACTGTCCATAATTAATGGGAGACAGGTTTCGGGAGTAAATCCTTGTTCTGAAATCCGGGATTGATTGGGAGTAGGACATTCAAATTCTCCTGGAGTAATTTTGAGGATAGGGGATAAAATTTCAGAATTCAAAAGAATTTTCTTCCCTTTCACTTCAAATGAAAAAATGCCATTTTCATAAGTCAAATTTGCATAGAATATTTTAATGAGATGAGGAAAGATACCTTTGGGTTGCTGAACAATGAAATCATACCATCCTATGTTTTTAAATAACGAAAGAATTTCAGGAAATTCAGCAATGAGGAAGGAGATATATAACACCTTACCCAGAATAGGATCTATGGAGCCGAGAGAGGCACGATTAAGAAGTTTGGCTTGTGGTGCAACAAGCCATTTTTCAATATTTTGTTCATCCTTTCTTGAAGAAGAACTGTAGTTTGCTGTTTGTTTGGTGTGAGGCATGTTCGGAGAGATGAAAGAACGTGATTGAAAGCCTAGACTTTGTGAGATTAACCTTGGAGGAGTGCATGGACCTTTGGATTGAATGCTTTCTGGTTGAGAGTGGAGAGAAATAGAGAGAGGTGAGTTCTAAAGAGTGATAAAATAGACTTCAGATGTCTGAAATTAGGGTTTTGAAAGGGTTGTTATATTTAAACTCCACGACTTCAGAAGACTGGGGACTATCTTCAGTTGTCTAAAGATTTACAGATCCGGAATTTGAAAAGTCAATAGCCTCCTAGATGTCTGAAGTTCCAAGTTCAGTCTTCTGAACCTGCATTCTACAATGTTAAGTCATCTAAGGATTTAGGCTCATATGGCCGAATTTCAGAAAAATTTCATAATTTATTTTCTAAAGCAATTCTCTGCTATGTATTAATCCAAGTTCTCTCCTTATGGTTATAAATCTTTCTTCACTAAGAGGTTTTGTAAATATATCTGCCTATTGATCACTTGTATTGATAAATTCAAGTATGATATCCTTTTTCTGAACATGATCTCTTAGAAAGTGATGTCTTATATCAATGTGCTTAGTTCTCGAGTGTGAAATAGGATTTTTGGAAATATTTATCGCACTTGTGTTGTCACACTTAATCGATATTGTTTGGTATTCAAGATTGAAGTCTTTTAGTTGTTGTTTCATATAAAGTGTTTGTGCACAACAACTTTCGGTAGCTATGTATTCGGCTTCGACTATGGATAATGCTATGGAATTTTGGTTCTTTGAAAACCAAGATACTAGTGAGCATCCTAGAAAGTAACAAGTACCACTAGTACTTTTTCTATATATTTTACATCCTGCATAATCCGCATCAGAATAGCTAATCATTTCAAAATCAATCTCCTTGGGATACCACAATCCTAAATCAAAAGTGCCTACCAAGTACCTTAGTATTCTTTTAACCGCAACTTGATGAGACTCCTTAGGTGCTAATTGAAATCTAGCGCGCATGCATACACTAAACATAATATCGGGTCTACCAGCTGTCAAATACAATAAACTTCCTATCATTCCTCGATAGTGTTTTGTCTTTACTGATTTTCCTTTTTCATCTTTATCAAGGCTTGTCGAGGTGCTAATAGGAGTTCCTATTGGTTTACTTCATTCCATGTCAAACTTCTTCAACATATCTTTAATGTATTTTGTTTGATTTATAAAAGTTCCACTTTTGGCTTGTTTGATTTGTAACCCTAGGAAATAATTCGACTCTCCATCATACTCATTTCAAATTCATTTTGCATACAATTTGTAAATTCTTTACATAATTCCTCATTTGTAGCTCCAAAAATAATGTCATCTACATATATTTGTAATATTAGCATGTGTTTGTTTTTATTTTTTTATAAATAAGGTGCTGTCAACTTTTCCTCTTAAAAAATCTTTACTAAGTAGAAATTTGCTTAGTCTTTCATATCAAGCTCTAGGAGCTTGTTTTAAACCATACAAAGCTTTTGTTAACTTAAATACATGATTTGGATTTTTTGTGTCTTCAAAACCTAGAGGTTGTTTAACATAAACTTCTTCATTTATATATCCATTTAAGAACGTACTTTTTACATCCATTTGGTATAGTTTAAAATCCCTATGAGCTGCATAGGCTAGGAGCATTCTAATTGCTTCCATTCTAGCTACAGGGACAAATGTTTCATCATAATCAATAACTTCTTCTTAGTTATATCCTTGTACTACTAACCTAACTTTATTTCTTACAACTACCCCATTTTCATCTTTCTTGTTTCTAAACACCCATTTGGTTCCTATGATTGAATGTCCTATGGGTTTAGGTACTAGTTGCATACTTGACTCCTTTCAAACTAATTTAGTTCTTCCTACATAGCCATAATCTAGGAATTGTATTTTAAGGCTTCTTTAATATTCTTGGGTTCATCTTGAGATTAAAAGGCATAATGGTTGCATATATTTTTCAATGATGCTCTAGTGGTTACTCTTTTTTATGGTTCTCCAACAATTTGATCTTTTGGATGACTTTTAACATATTTCCACTCTTTTGGTACTTCTTGGTTTTCTATGGAGTTTTCATTTGAGGTTTCATCATTGTTTTCTTCTTTTATTTCACGATTATCATCTTTTTGTGAGATATCTTCTCTTTCATCATTCTTTATTTCTTTGACATAGTGATTTGATTCATCAAAAGTTATATATATGGATTCAACAATAGTAAGAGTTCTTTTATTATAAATCCTATAGGCTTTACTATTTGTGGAATATCTTAAGAAAATACCTTCATCAGATTTTGCATCAAACTCCTAAATCATCTTTAGTATTGAGAATAAAGCATTTGCACCCAAATACATGGAAGTGGGATATGTTGGGTCTTCTACCTTTCCATAGTTCATAAGGTATCTTATCTAGACTTGATCTAATGGATACCCTATTTATAATATAACAAGCTGTATTTACAGCTTCTACCCAAAAGTATTTAGGTAAATTATTTTCATTTATCATGGTTTTTGCCATTTCTTGGAGGGTTCTATTTTTTATTTCAACAACTCCATTTTGTTGTGGAGTCCTAGGTGCTGAAAAGTTATGGTTTATTCCATGATCATCACAAAATTTATCAATATCTTTGTTTTTGAACTTTCTACCTTGATGACTCATAAAGTTAGTTACATTATAGCCTTTTTCATTTTGTAGTTTCTTGCATAGAGTGGTTAGCATGTTACAAGCTTCATCTTTATTTACTAAAAACAATACCCAAGTGTATCTTGAATAATCATCTACAATAAAAAAAGCATATTGTTTGCCTCCTAAGCTTAGGATTCTAGTAGGACCAAAAAAGTCTAGCTACAAGAGTTCTAAGGGTCTACTAGTTGATATGTACTTTTTATTTTTGAAACTTGTTTTGACTTGCTTTCCATTTTGGCATGCATAACAAATCTTGTCTTTTACAAATTTTGTATTTCGTAATCCTTTTACTAAATTTTTCTTGGATATTTTAGATGATAGGTCCATGCTTGCATGTCCTAGTTTCCTATGCCAAAGCCAACTTGTTTCATTCATGGCAGCTAAACAAGTCACATTTTGATTTACTAAGTTCTCAAGGTTTATACAATGTACATTATTTGCCCTATGAGTTGTGAATAAAGTTTCATTATTCTTAGGGTTTTGAATAACATATTTGTATTTTTTAAAAGTTATTTCAAAACCTTTGTCACTTAATTGACTAATGCTCAAAAGATTATGTTTTAATCCTTCTACCAACAACACATCATCAATTGAAAGAGAAGGTTCTTTACCTATTTTTCTAATGCCAATAATTTTACCTTTGGCATTATCACCGAAGGTCACGTGAACTTGGTCCTATCACCGGTCATGTGTCTTGAACACCCACTATCCAAGTACCACTTTTCCCTTGATGGTGTTGTCCTAAGCACACCTACAATGAAGGATTCATAGTGCTAGTGTTTGGAACCCAAATTTTCTTAACTTTCTTAGAATTATTTTTAGTTCCATTATTTACTTTCCATTCACCTTGAATTTTAACATATTTTCTTTTGAGTGGGCAATTAAACATCACATGTCCTTAATTCTTGCACATGTAGCAAGTAGTGTGTTCATTTTTATTGTTTGAAGAAGTACTAGCATAGTGCTTTGCTTCTTTGAAAAAATATCCCATGTATAACTTCTTACTTCTTTTATTTGTTTTTCCATTATATCCTATCCCTTCTCTGTTTCCATGTAATCTTTGTTGTCCAATCATTTTTTCAAAATTTTATTTTCCTTTGGTAAAGTTAGAAATTGTTTTCTCTTTATCCTCTATTGATTTCTTAAGTTCAATTATTTCTAAATCCTTCTTATTTAAATCACCTACTTGTATTTTGCCTATCTTTTGAGCCATATATTTTATTTCCTATTCTAACTTTTCAATACGAGATTCTTTCTCCTTTTCAATGGATTTTGAAGTTTCAAATTGTTTTCCTAGTTTTTCATTTTGCTCTTTCAAAGTTATGTTTCTTTTAGAGACTTTGAAAAATCTTTTATGTAAAGCAAATAACTCAGTTGTAGTTCTTTATAGGAGGGCATGCTATCGTAAGATTCATCACAAGACTCATTACTAGATTCCGTTGAGGAGTAGTAAAAATTTACCTCTTCCTCATTTGCCATGAAACACATATTTGCTATCTCTTGTCTACTTGACTCGTTCTCTATTTCGCTTGAGCTTGAATCATCCCAAGTAGCTTTCATGTCTTCCTTCTTGAGTAAAGGGCAGTCTGGCTTGATGTGTTCTGGTTTCTTGCAATGACAACATATAGGAGGATCATTTTTACTTTTGTTTTATTTTTTACTTGTTTCCCCTTTTTCAGATTTATTTTTACTAAACTTTCTAGGGAACCTTTTATTTCTTCTATAGAACTTGCCAAGTCTTTTAGTGATGAATGCTAATTCTTCTTGGTCTAGGTCACTTGATTCACTTTCATCTTCACTTGAGCTTTTACTAGATGCTTTTAAGGCGATGGACTTCTTGTGCTTAGGTTTAGGATTTCTCTCTTTTAATTCCATTTCATAGGTGAGTAGTGAACCTATAGGTTCAACTAGTGAGGTGGTCTTAAGATTCCTACCTTTTGTAATTGCAGTGGCCTTTGGTTCCCATATAGAGGGAAGGCCTCTTAGTATTTTCCTAATCATCTCATAGGTAGTGTAGGTCTTTTCTAAGGCACTTAAAGAATTTATTATGTGAGTAAATATGGTATACATACTAGAGATTGTTTCATCTAAATTCATTTTAAACGCTTTATACTCACTTGTCAACATATCTATCCTATTGTCTCTAACATCTACTGTTCCTTCATACGTTACTTCTAATTTGTCCCAAATTTCTCTGGCCATTTTGCAGGCTATGAACCTATTGAATTCATTAGCATCTAAAGCACAATTTAGGGCATTTATAGCACTTGAATTTATTTGAAGCATTTTATAGTCTATAACGGTTATATCCTTTTTCTCTTTAGGAATTTGTTTTCCATCTACTATCTTAGTAGGAATTAGATCTCCATCCATAACTACTTCCCCAATCCATATGTTGAAGATAGATTTGCATACGTTTTTTTCCCAAAAAGTATAGTTATGTCCACAGAAGATTGGTGGACGGGTTGAGGATTGACCCTCTCCAAAGGGAGCTACACCTATATGTGCCATTAGATCTTTTCATATCTTCTTGTTAAGATTTACTATAACTAGGCTCCGATACCAATTGAAATTAGAATAGCTTTCCCAAGAGGGGGGGGGGGGGTGAATTGGATTATTTAAAAATTTATCCTCTTTTTAACTTTTTGCTTGTCTAAACATAACAACAAGCAAGTAACTTAATCAGCTTATAATTATAACTAAATCACACCACAAGATACTGAAAAATTAAACACACAATCCAATCAACCAAAGTATGAAATTCAAACAATCATTCAAGATTTCTTTATGCCTTTTGTCAGCTGACCTATAATTGTTTGCAAACTTGCTTTGAATGAATTTTGTATTGCGTTTCTCTTGATCACGATTTTTGCAAATTAACCAACGTACTCCCTTATGGGTTTCCACAAATGGTTAATTAAAACTTACTTTCTAAAAATCAAGAGTCTTCTTTAAAAATGGATTTTAAGCCCTGCAACCTGCACTTGGCATACTCAAGAGTATATTGTACAGAGAATAAAGAGTAAGGAAGAGAGAGAGAGACACGGAGATTTTACGAGGTTTGACTTTAACACAGCCTATGTCCTCGCCTTTGGCAAAGCACCAAAGGATTTCACTATCGTAGTTCCTTTTTTGAGCGAAAAAACATCTTTACAACTACTTCTTCAAGTAGGCTAAAGCCCGCCTCTCCAAACAATGTACTCTCGTTCAGTCAACAATCCAACAAGCCTGGAATCGTCCAATAACTATAAAAGAAATAGCATGAGGATGTGTTCAAAGAGTGCTCACATACAGAGCAAGTTAGTACAATTCAAATATATATACTTCATAATTTAAATATCAAAAATGAAATACAATTCGAAGCCCAAGATTAGAATTCACCAAGTTCCCTTTTCTCCATATGAGAAATCAGTAAGTAAAACTTAGGGACTGATGATCAACACGTTTAGAATGTCAGCACTTTCATATTGCAAGTAGTTGAGCAAGTAGGAACTTTGTATGCAAGAGTGCTTAGAGAAGATTTTTCAATTCTTTGTGTGTTTTGATTTGTAAAACAATTTATTTATAGGCTTTCAAAAGTATTTTCGTGTTACCCAAGTTTAGTTGGAGTATTTCCCAAGTTTTTAAAAATTTTGGAGCACAAGCAATTGATATTTGAAAATTAAAAATATTTAAAAAAATTGCCCGTCAATAGTGTTCAGACGACTGAACCTTCGGGGCCAGTCTTTTGAATTTCCTTAACCTTTGAAAATTTTAAACTGGATACAGGGTCAGATGATCGAGGTTAGGGTTTAGATTTTTGAAGTCTTAAGTTTAGACGATTGAAGTCAGAGTTCAGTCTTCTGAGGTGCTTTTGCTAATTTTTGTGTTTCACCAATAATTCTTTAGACGACTAAACTTATTTTTCTAACGTCTAAAGTAATTTTTCAGATGACTGAACTTAAAGTTTAGTCTTTGGAAGTTGCCACTTTAGGCTTCTGAGCAGAAACTTTAGTTTTCGGAGCATTTTTTTTTTTTTTTTTTTTTTTTTTTCTGATTTTTCATTTCCATTTCAAAATATGTTATGCTCTCTTTCTTTATTCTTTTTTAAAACATTTTTTGGGGTTTTAAAATAGGTCTCTAAGTCCATATAATTCCCCTAAAAAGCTTCAAATTATATTTCAATAGATATTTAACTTTGAAGTACTTACATTGCTCATCCTAAACCTTATACTCTAAGCTTGAAATCATGCACTTCATGGTTACTTTGAAATCCCTTGGACTTTAGCTTGAGCTAGTTAGTTTCCCATGCTTTGATCAATCTAGTGCTGCTTTGAGCTTCTCTTGGATCACTTGTTAATTAATGTAGCTTGGTGGTCCATAATGATCCTTGTTTTCTTATCAAACTTGAAACCCCATTACTCAACCATTCCAAGTTAGAATACCCTTTGTTTGTTATCACAAAAATTGATTGAAAAGTCCAGTTAGGCCAACAACATGGTTTTACAAATCAAGCTATACCAAGAGCCAAGGAATCGAAAAATCTGCTGAAAGCTATTTTGCAAGCCGGTTGTTCTCTTATGCTTAATACTTTGCCTAGCTAATATTGCTAAATTTCTGAAAGAGCTGATCTTCCTAATCTATTCCTACTACTAATCCTTATCTAAGAATAATATTGGAGAATTCTATGCTTGAGCTTCAATTCTATTTCAACTTGATATTCAAATTCTTAAAGTACATAGTACTGAATTTGTACTATTCTACTTTGTTCGAGAGTGTTCTTGTACGCAGCTACTTTTTTTTGTATTCTTGCAGCATTTTTGATGATTCCAAGGTGTTTGGATCATTGGCTAAGCATGGGGTATTGCTTAGAGAGGTGCAGCTCTAGCCTAATTGAAGGAGTGACCGAGTGAGTGGTATCACTTGGAGAGGCGGGCTCTAGCCTACTGAGGGAGTGTGTAACGATATTGTTCCACTTGAAAATGGAACTGGTTTAATGAATCCTTTGGTGGTTTGCCAAAGGTAAGGACGTAGGCTGGGGATAAACCGAACCTAGTAAAAACCCAGTGTCACTCTCTCTTTCCCATACTCTCTTTACTTTCAGCATATATAAAATGCGTGGATGTTTTAAATTCCTTAGTTATATACTATGTGGATTAGATATTAAATAAACTTAAGCTTAATTTGTTTTTGGGATTGCGGAAATAGAAAGGGCGTACGTTGGTTGATCCATACTTTGCAGAAACTGTAAGGGAGTATGTTGATTGGTGAAACACCCGAAGACTCTTTAACTAAAAGTTTATTTAACGTCTAAGCTTTTGGAAAGAGTATTGGATTTTATATTGTACTTTATTTGGAGAAAGCAAATTCATTATCACAAGGCTTGCATTAATCACAGGGCTTGAATAAAAATTTCACATATACAAGGCTACAAACAAACAAAAGCTGAATCTTATATCTTAGTTTGGATATTGTGGTTGATTGAAAAATTGATTGGTTTGATTGATTGGTTACTTGATTGTTTAAGTACTTGTGTTGTGTTACTTTGTTGGTATATGGTTGTGGATTGGATATTGTTTTAAGTATTTTTTGTGTATATGATAAATCAACAAGAAGTCCAGAATTCATTAAAAATAATTAAAAGAAATTTTTAAATCCAATTCAATCCCCTCTTGGGACTACACCTTAGTTTTCAGAGAACATTTTATTTGGGCATTTATTTCATTCAAGAGTTTTACGCTCTCTTGCTTGCATGTTTGAGAAACATTTTTGAGAGTAAAGATTTGGGATTTCTCCACATATTTCCATGGTAAATATTTTGTTGGAGAAATATATCCTTACTTTGATTTTCACATAAAGTTTTAAATGCTTGTATTTTGTTTTGTGTGTGCAAAACTTTTGAAAGTAAAACCCTAGGCTCTCCTATTTCTTATTACAAATATTTTGGGAGAAATATTTGATTTAGGGTTTAAATCTTTGAGGTCCGCATCATACATATCATATTCATAGATTAAAAAAAATTAATTTGAAAGCACCCTTTCTCTATTGAGCACATTTTATATCATATTAGAGTGCATGCATTTAGAGCTTAAACGTTGTACATCTCTGCTAATATTTAGAAGCATTTTATCATGCACAAAAATATTATTATTGTATCGGTTGGGTTCAACCTGGAATTGAACTGGGGAGTCTCGGCTCTGTAAGTGAGTTATGTTTCTCCTTTTCTTTCTTCTGCTCATTCTTTTCATTTTCTTTCTTAGCTAGGACAATCATTACACTCTTATGTTGTTTTCATACTACCAATGAGAATTGAGCTTGAACAGGCATCCACGAAATAAGTCTGTCTCTAGGGGTGGCTTAATTTTCATGTGTTGAGTAAGCTACAGGGGCTAAATTTATATCTCCCCACTTGATGTCACCTCTAGGCTAGAAAATTCAAGAATAGAGACTAGTGTATAAGGACTATCCAGAAAATATAAGGAAAGTTGAGTTTTATAAACTCAGAGTTTGACGTCAACAACTCAAGAAATGAATAGTAGGCTTAACAGTACCTCACAAGGTGTCATAGTCGCCACGGTTGTTCTATTAGTGCTCTCAAGGAACCTAAAGTGTAAATAATCATGTGTTAGTGCATCCTAGCCTAGTGAGATACCATGTAAATACCAGCCTTTACACCACCATATTAAAGCAAATGAATCATTAGTCAACTATCCTAGAGTTTCAAAGCATATATTGACCATATCATGTAAGACTATACACAAGTAACTCGCTATTTCGTTAGTGAGCATAACAAAATCATATAGCTGATAAGCTTATGCATGTGACATATAAGTGATATAAGAGTATATAAAGGGTATGAATAGTGTTAGCATGGCATAAAATAAGCACTGTTCATGGAAAAGTTTAAATTTTGGTCATTTTTGTGCTAAAATATGCTAGTATTTCCTACCCCCTACCCCCAACTTAAAACTTCAGTTTCCTCACTGAAGTGTGAAAAGAAAGAACAGAACCTAGGAATGTGAGATGACACTGCATGGTGCAATGAAGATCAAATGGTGTGCCTGCATATGGAAGAACACAGCGTCCAGAAATAGCATGCATGCAATATTACACCGTAGTACCAAAGACGATTCCAAAAACACTATGTAATTGCATTGGTTGCAAAACGACATTACACTGTATGTTATGTCATTACAAGCACTGGGAATGCCACAAAATCATGGTGAAAGAACAAAAAATGAAGGAAAAGAAAATAAAAGAGAAACCGCAAACATATGACGTAATGAAAAGAAAAAATATATATTTGCTCCAAAGGAATATAAAAAGGTCAAGTTAGGGACATGACACCACACTTCTACACGTATAAGGAGTTTTCAACTAACCAATGCCTAGTTTATGAATGAGTCAATTTAGGGTGGTCTTGGTTGGATGTGGCAAGTAAGTGAGAAGATGCTAGGGTGAAGGACCCGACATCTCATAAATAGGCTAGATTCCTTTCGAGACTAGTTCACTCCATATTCTAGCATTGTTCCTTAAAATATGTGGGATGTTTGATCATGACATTCTCCCTCACATATGAGAGTGAACCTATTTTCTTAAGAGTTTTTAAGGGTATACCAGTGAGGCTGAGTCAAGACGACCATTCTGTAGGTGTTTGGGAATATCCTGAGTCTAACATTTCATGCACTTTACACATGCCTTGTGATATTGCCTATTTATACATGGATTTACATGACTATATTAACTCTGAATTGCAATTGGTGGTTGATTATCTGTGACTTATGTTTTTCTTGATGACTGTGTGATGTTGAGACTTGCATGAGTGATTCGTTTTGGAGTTGTGTGTATAGTGAAGTCATGAAAGAAAGAGCCTGTATGTAAAATGGTATGAATATGTTGCATGTGCTTTTATCTGATGTTCATTGGAAATGGTGTTTGTGGGTATCACCCTGGAAACCCTCACGAGACTACAACTCATCCACTAGGGTCAATTTAGGGGTTTAAAGCCTTGTTGCATATAGTAAATGCAACCGTGTTTCCCACAAAATAAAAGGTAGATAGGATTTTGTAGTTTTCTTAGTTTTTGTTTTACTTGAGGACTAGCAAAGTGAAAGTTGAGGGTTGTGATGAATCCCTACATGATTTTCAATTACTTTTGCTTATTCTCTTTTATCTTGTAGGTAACCCTTTGTTAACATAGGAGTTATGCAAGGTTTGTTTGTGTTGTAGGAAATACAGGTTAAAACCAAGGAGTTAAAGCATTACGAGAAGCCAAGGGAGTAATGGGGGTACTTAAAGCTCAAATAAAATGTTCAACCAACTTCCAAAGGCCTTAAAGCATCAAAAGGGAAAGAAGACTCTGTTCCACCATGTGTTGCACCTGACAACACAAGGGACGACCAAGTCACCCAATGCAGACTCCAAGGTTCAAACTGAGACCGAATTGCTGCAAGGTTTGACCAAGTGTTTGACCAAGTGACCCTTTAGGGCAACCAAGTCAAGTAACCTAAAGAATAGTGAGCTTGAGATACTGAGAGTCTCGATCAAGTGCTCAACCAAGGAGACTTTGAGGGAGACCATGTCGAGTTCCTTAGATTTCCTGAAGTTCGAGATCATGCAAGTCTCAACTATCAATTTGACCATCAAAACCCTTTGGCGTGACTTAGTTAAAGACGCTGATGATTCAAATTCCTGATTTCCCATGAGTCTCGACCAAAGCGCGATCAAGGGAAGCATGAGAGCGACTTGGTTGGTAGCGATGATCTTTTGCATGAGATTTGCTGCAAACTTTCCTATTTTGAATATCAAACTTTGTAAACCCTAATGGGTATAAGTAATAGCTATGAACATGTTCTTTGGGTTCCTCTTTGGCTGATTTTGGGTTAGTGACAAACCTAAAACGCCATTGAGAACCGCTGTAGGTTAGATTTACATGCTTTTGAATTTACATTCCTACTCTGGTTTTCTTTGTGTATGCGATCATTGGTGATAGACTATTTGTTCTATAATAAAAAAGCCATCTTTACATGCTTTCTCTTTATTGCTTTCTTTCACTGCTTTGATTTATATGATTTCTTTTACATCTCTGATTGTGATGAACATTTAGTAGATAGGATAGCACTTCTACAACTTCAGTTAGGTACACATAGTAGGCTACGGTCTCCTGTAGAGGTTCTTGTGATTGTTGTGATAGAGAATACTCTGGTTCTCGACCGTGCTCTGGATGATTGGTGCACCTTTGCTGCCCTATGTGTTGGCTCTATGAGTCTAATTCTGTTTTGATAATGAAAAATCACTTGGTATTTTACCTGTGCATTGAGATTTTGAACAGGATCATGACTTAGCATGCGTGGATGGTAAGTACAGTATGGAAGTCATAAGGAACATGAAGTACATACCACTTGGCACAATCCATGGAAGTTGAAGAGCAAAAGGATAAAGGCAATCCATATTTTCAATTGTAATTTGTTTTTTAGTCTTGATGGTATTTGCATATATCATAAGATATGATGGGAAGCTCAAAAATGACATATAAACCGACATATGCATTTTTCATATGATGGATTTGCATTTTAGAAGGATCACAGGACAGAAAAATAGGGCATTCGTCAACTAGCTATTTGAAGTTGTCGACGAATTCATGTAGAGCACTCATAAACTAATGCATCATCTCATCGACGAGAAAATACCGAGACCCTAGTTTTTTCAAACAGCCAATTCATTGACTAATACCCTGCTTTAGTCGATGAGTTACTAAAGGACATTCTTCGACTGGTACGAACATTCGTTGACGAGTGTGTGGTGCAAAAAGATGCTCCAGCACTGAAACAAACATCTTTTTCATTAAATGTATTTTAAATGATCCAACGGCTAGAAATTATTTAGATGCTGAGAGCACTTATATATATATCAACCTTAAAAGCTAGTTTAACAAACTTTGCCAATATTCTATTGCATTCAAACATCTTTTGGGCACTTTCTTAGTTTTTCAAAGGGCTTTCACTCTCATATCTTTCAAGCATCTTTGGTACTGAGGTTTGATAAACATATATTTTATTTGGACATTCAATCTTTATCTTCAAACTTTTTCTTCTCTTATATTTTTATATCTAATATTTTATTGAGAGCAAGAACCCTAGTTTTTCATATATTCTTTATTTCAAAAACCTTTTGGAAAAGGTTTATACTAGGGTTTAAATCTTTGAAGCTTTCTCTCTCATATTTTTTATTCAAAGATTTCATGTTCTATTGGATTTACAAAAGCTATTTGTGTGCAAACCCCAGATCTCCAACATACTAGTTATTTGAAAAATAATTTTTTGGAGATACATCATATTGGGTTTAGATCTTTGAGAAAACTCATCATACACATTTTTGTACACAAAGATCATATATTTTTTATTACAAAAATCATATTGAGATCATTACATATTCTCTCTTAAGCTTCAAGTTATATCTTGTGAGAGTGCTTAGGTTTTCACTTGTACACATTAGCTTGTTAAGAAGCATAAGAGTGTATCTGAAATTTATCTTTGTCACTTGTATTGATGGTTTGGGTTGTGAACCAAGGAGGAGGAAGCTTTGTCTTTTATAACTATCAGATTGTAGGGAGGAAGTTGTGGCTCTTGTAAGTAGCGAATTGTAATAGGAAGCTCCATCTCAAGTTAAGGAGTGGTATAGTGGAATCCTTAGGTAGTTTGCCCAAGGCGAGGACGTGGGCTGGGTTTGGCCGAACCTCGTAAAAACTGTGTTTGCATCTCTCTTCCCTTAACTCATATAAATTTTCACTTGTGTTTAATCATTTGCTTATTGTGTATGTATTAAACATTCATTGCATTTGCAAGTGATTGGGTAATATTGATTAATGGATAAAGTCACCTAAGTTGTGCTTGTATGATTATGGTTTTCAAAATTAGGATCTAAAGACCAAATTTTTTTAAATACCCAATTCACCCCCTCTCTTGGTGTTGACTTTTTGAGTCCCATTCCTGTTTTGATGCTGACAAAGCACCAGTATCTTATCTATGTGTTGAGTGCTTGTATAAGTTTTTATTTTGGCATGCACATAGGACAAAGGGAAATGGAAGCAAGAAACACTTAAAGAGCACATACTACTGGTGCATTCCATGAAGAGAGAAGAGTAAAGAGGAAAAGAAGACATATATATATATATATATATTTTAATTGTATGTGCATTTATTTTCATCATTTGGTCTGTAATAATGCATGCATCTGCATGATATAGATTTGATTTCTTAGACGGTCTTAGATTGACCCTAGGGACCAACACTTTTCATAGAAGAACTTTTTCTTAAATAACTAATTGGTTAGGGTCAAAGACTAGAGCAAAAATGAAGTTTTCAAAAACTATCGACCGATGCTGGATTTTTGGGCTTAGTTAAAAAGCCTAGGCCATAGTCTGACCTTAGGTTCCCAAACATTTCATGAAAAATCCCTTAAACTAGAATGCCATTTCATGAAAGAGCTTCAGGCGACCGAACGTAGGAGGTTATAAATGCCTCGGTTGATTAAACTAGTAAGAAGTCAACAAGTTGATTGAGGCTTAGGCAACCAAACCATATTTGAACTAACCATCCACGGTTAACCAAACCTTAAAGTTAACTTTTCCCACTATCCCCGAGCGACCGAACTTGTAGCTCAAAATAGGCTCGGGTGACCGAATAGTGAAGTTCGGCAACCCAAACCATGGACTAGGTGCCCAAAGTCATGAACAAATGGAAAATCACCCTAGGTTCAGCCACCTGAACTTGCATTCAGTCACCCGAATCCAAGAATTCACTTTTACTCTCTGTGAGTGTTCGGCCGACCGAACCTCTTGGGTTGGGTTAGTTTTTCAGTGCTAATCATGTCTCAATTTTAATTAAACATTTTTGAAAATATCAAGTGTGTCCTCAATGGTCATAATTTCTTGAAAAACTATAAATACCCTTTCATTTACTTTGATTAGCAGCTTTGATTAGCCAATTTCTCTCTCTAATTTTATCCTAATCAAAGTTCCCCCAAACTCGTTTTTATTGCAAAAATCCTTTCTTTAGGGTAAAAATATTTGTAGTTTCTAAACTCTCTTTGATTCTTTCTTTGAAATATTTTTTATGAGAGTATTTAATTTGGGCATACATTTTCATATTGAAGTTCATTTGCTCTCACTTAAACTCACACTTTTAGAAAATCATTTTGAGAGTAAATCTTTGAGTTTCTCCCATTTATTTGGTTGATAAATATTTTTAGAGAAAATTTTTTATAGAGTTTAAATCTTTAAGTGTTTATCATGTAAATCTTTTAAAAGATTGAAAATATCATTTTGAGAAAAACACCCTTACTCCACCGAACATCATTTTATATCATTGGAGTATGCATTTTAGGGCTTTAATGTTGTACATTTTTTCTTGTATTCAGAAGCATATTTATATGTATAAAAATATTTTTAATGTATCGGTTGGGTTTAGTCTGTTAATTGAATTGGGGAGTCTTAGCCCTATAAGGTGAGACCAATTGGGTTTAGTTCGGAAATTGAACTGGGGAGTGTTAGTCCCGTAAGTAAGAACAATTCAGTTTAGCCCAAAAATTGAACTGGGGCTTTCCTCGCCCTGTAAGGAAAGAATGTAAACGGCTTCTACTTTGCCCATTTAAGAGAGCAGGGATAGTGTAATCCTTGGGGGGCATGGCCAAGGCGAGGACGTAGGTTGGTTTTGCTGAACCTTGATAACAAATATTGTGTGTCTCTCTTTCTTTTTATCTCATTTAATTTCTATACTTTAATTTCCATATGTGTATGCCTATTCATTTACAGTTATAATTATTTGCATGTACATTTATTTTAAATGAGTTACACGTGCATGTCTGCACTAATAACTTAATCATTTTACATACACGCTTTCAATATTGAATGTAATATGAACTGTGGTAAATTGGTGAAACGTTTAAATTAACCGAAGAGTTTTAAAACCCAATTCACCCCCCTCTTGGGATCACACCAATTCCAACACTTGGGATTGCACCTAAATTCACACTATGCCATCGAATGGTTCCTTGGACCTTTTAGCCGATTCTCAATTAGCTTAATATGGTAACCTGATAGAACTTAGATTACACACACGACATCCTAAGTTTAATTCATGATTGTAGGAGTAGGGTTAATCTAGATTTTACTTGCTCCTATAGATTGTTAGAAAACACCTTGAAAAATACCATCTTTTTACTTTTCTTTTACACAAGACTACAATAAACTGATTTGGAAGTGATTTGATAATTGCCTTTAAGTTCCTGAGGATCGACACCCGACTTCCCCCACTTTCTACAAAACTTAGGATTAGTTAGGTTTTATAAATATTATTTTTGGTAGTTAAGGACCCAATCCTTGGCGAGCCTACCAATATATTTTCATTTTCTTAACAATTATAGGAATTGATCCTCAATTATGGGTCAATATGAGGCATGATGAAAATTAATTATAGGGTTCTCACAAGAATTAATGCGTGATTTTGTGTAAAAATTTTAAATTATTAGAAATTGTTAGTGATGATTTTTCAACCGTCACTAAAAGTTGGGTAGTAGTGACTGCTCTAGAATCATCACTAAAAAGGTCCCAATAGTGACAGTTGCTAATGGTCACAAAAAGTAAGGAAATAGTGACAGTTTTAAACTGTCACTAAAAGAAAGACAATAGTGATGGTTTCTAAAAGTGTCGCTAGTAGTCAGTTGAGACCGCCGTTATAGTCATCGATCTGTAAGCGTCACTAAGTTGTCACTAATAATTAATAGTGACGATTTCCTATTTTTAGTAATGGTTTAAAATCATCACTAAAAGTCTTCTTTTTTGTAGTGATACGGATTAAAGGGGTTGGAGGAATTTTGAGGGATCGCTATGGCAATTGGATTTTATTCTTTTTATTCATATAGGCTATACATAACAATCTTGACCATCTTCGATGAGATACTATCCACTTTGACCAATTGATTCTACTCTATAAAAGGTACCTAATAAGGTTGAAGTCAAAACTATCCTTATATGCTTATATCTCCCAAGTGGATTGTAGAGACCTGAATAATTATCATAATTTAATAACAGGAGGATAAGAGAAAAGAGGGAATTTAAATAAGGTATCATCGACAGACATAGGGAGTTCGTCGCAAGCGTGCTTAAAGGGATCGTCGATGGGGATGTATCTCGTCAACGAGAAGATACTAAGAGACTATATCTCAATTTTGAATTTCGTCAACGATGAGTAAGCATTCGTCGACGAACTACCTTCTTGACCTCATCAACGAAGTGACGTGTCTCGTTGACGAAGGCCAATGTATAAATAGCCTAAACGTGATTTTTCATCAAAATTTCCACACACAAATTGTCCTCTCTCTCTCTCTCTCTCTCTCTCTCTCTCTCTCTCTCTCCTGTTCGTCCCATCCTCCTTCTCTTTAAGTTTTTGGGCTGGATTCTTGCCGGTTTGACGATCCAAGGCCACCACGACACTCCTCGGAAAGTTCTCTTCAAGTCTACTGAAGTGGATCGTTGGTGGGGTTACCTTGGATTTCATCCCAAATTCAAGGTAAGACTTTTTATTCATTATTTGGCTTTCCCATAGTTATAAGAAATGTAGTACACAGAGAAATACTGAAGTTTGGTTTTGGGAAATGTTGTTTTCAGGGTGTTGAGCGAGGAACCCTATGGGTGTAAAACTAAACTTTATAGGGGATTTTCAGTTTTCAGGTAAGGGAGAAAACTAAAGCAGTTATTTTTCATGAAAATCATTATTACTTATTAGAAAATTAATTTTCAAGAAGCATGTATTATATACATATGAGTATGTTGGTAAAAATGCATATTTGGGAAAATACTATTGTTATATAGGAAATATGATTTTAGAATGGAAATTATGATGGAAATTATGATTGTATTCAGCATTTTGTGGCATGAATATTATTTTACTCAAATTGTATTATGTTAAATCAAGTCTACAGAAAAAGCCTATTTACAGTTTTTAGGGAATAACAGTATAATATACTAGATATGATTTCAGAATACATGATGAATAATACATTTATTCATATCAGTATGTATGTTATGTTCAGAGCAAGGCCGTGATTGATAGCCGGTGCAAGGCCATGGATTATATATGTTTTCGGTGTAAGGCTGTAATTATGAATGTTTTCGGCGCAAGGCCGCAGTTATGAGTGTAATAGGCACAAGGCCGCATTTATTTACGTTATTACTAAAATCAGAACATACTATCAATCTATTTATGTTAAACAGTATAATATCATGTATTATATGTTATCATAACTTGGATGATAGTTTAGATCAGTTACAGGAGCACGATACTGTAGCTAACACTTCAGTTCAATTGAGTACAGACTTGTGCTAACTGGCCATGTTAGTAGAGGGGGTGGGAGATGGATAGTGAATGTGGCTTTCAGTGTAGAGTTGTAGACGTCCACCTGGCAGTCTGGACCAAGGTGTGGTGGGCCCATCGTACTTACAAACATTTTTGACTCTACAGTGGTCGGCCAACCATTGTCGGGTCCCGCCTTCGGTTTGCATAACCCTTCATATGGGGTAATACATGACATCAGTTAGCTATTCATCCTGGGTAAAATTTTAGAATTTCTAGCTATACCAGATGATTTATAAACAGTATGATTTAGTAGAATTATGAAATTATAAGTTTACTTATTTATGCTAATAACAGTGTTTTCAAGTATGTGATATGTACTGTATATCTAGTATAGCATTAAATATTCATGTTGCCACATAACTGTATTTAGTTTATTTCCCTTACTGAGAGGTGTCTCACCCTAGCTTAAACTATTTGAGGGAACCCAGAAAGACCGGTAGATCAAGGTCGCCGTTGAGATAGTTTGTACTACCCCACTAGGAGGGTAAGATTTTGAGCTAGAATCAATAGGTTTTTGTTGAAAGATCCTTGAGGTATCTTTTGATGTTTGGAGGATGAACATATACAGTATTATGGTGGTTTGTAGATAACTTTGGTATTATGTACATTATGGTTTGGAGAATTTTATGTAATTTATTTTTACTTCTGCTTAGGTTTCCTCTATGTATAACAGGTGTATCCCCATTAACCACGGGTTTCACGTTGACTTTATTGAATTGTTAGTGATGGTATTAGGGTGTTTAACATCATTAATTATGTAGTAAGTCAAAAAGATTATTACAGTTTGGTATCAGAGCCTAGGATGCTAGGTTCTATAGACTCTAGAATGCAACAGTAATGAAACCAGAGTATAGGATAAGGGAATTTGAGGTCTGGTTTTGTAGTCTAGATGCAAGACTTCCGTGATGGTTTGTGTGTCTTTCTTGGGGTGACGACTTCAGGAAAGCCATGGTAAACTATTGTCAGGTTGGGTAACTAGGTTGCAGAATTGAACCTTGAATTAAGATTAGGGGTGATGAATTAGTTAAGGATATAATATACTAGTTAGATGATATGTTATGGTAATAAGGTCCTAAGCTAAGTTTATTGTCTTTTCAGGATAGACCTTGGAGGTAGTAGCCTACATGCCAGTGGTAATGAGAGTGTTAGACCCTCAAGTGCTGTAGGTGGTGATTCAGATGCAGTACTGCACAGTGTGGCTTAACAAGTCATGGTTGTAATTTCTAGGAACTCTAGAGAGCTGGGTGGTTTGTCTGCAGGCCACGACAGCTCAATCGAGAAGTTTATTAAGATGAATCCTCCGGTTTTCTCAAGAGGAACTGATCCTGTAGTCACTGAAAATTGGGTATAGAAGATTGAAAATGTATTTGCAGTGGTACACTGTACTGAGGATGAGAGGGTGCTATTCACTACGTATAAACTAACTGGAGAGACCGAGAGATGGTGGATGGCAGTGAAACTCCTTAAGCAGTAGAGGACAGTGCCTATAGAGATGACATGGGAGCGATTTAAGGATATATTTTTTGATAGGTACTTTCTAGCCTCTTCTAGGGAAGCCAAGATTGACGAGTTCTAGAATCTGAAATAGGGACAACAGACAGTGCAGCAGTACGTGGCAAGGTTCATTGAGTTATCTCACTTCGCCCCATACATCATTCCAGACGAGATGAAGAAGGTACGACAGTTTAAAAGAGGTATGAGGAGAGAATTGTATAAGCAAGTGTCGATACTAAAATTGCAAAATTTTTCCGAGCTGGTAGACAGAGCAACTATAGCAGAAGCTAGAGAGCAATTGGAGGTTAAGGTGCAGAGACAGAAGAAGAGATCCCAACTTCTGGTTCCTAATAAGGGTTTAGTAGGGTTCATGGAAGAGAGGTGGCTACTACAGAGACCAGAGGCGGGAGACAAGGAATCGTGGTTTTCAAGGTATGCAACCACTTCCAGCTTGCCTGACTTATGGGAAGAGACACCTGAGTGAGTGTCGTGCCGGTCGAGGTACTTGCCACCAATATGGGGAGCCTGGGCATGTGATGAGAGATTGTCAAGCTCAGGTTGGTGCTGCTTCCTCCCCTAGATCTACTCAAGGAGGCTATTAGGCACCATGTGGAGGCCAGTAGAGGAATATGGCTCCAGCCAGAATTTACGCTTTGACGCCGAGTGATGCTGAGACAGCCGACAATGAGGTGACAAGTATGGTTAGAATGTTTTGTGAAATTAGGATAGCTTCCCAAGAGGGGGGGTGAATTGGAATTCTAAAATTATTTCAAGTTTAATTCTTTGTTTTATATCAACAATCACAGTAAATACAAAAAAAAATTCAACCACAACCAATCAACAAGATAATCAAAATCTTGATCTTTGTATCAATAGCTCTATAATAAATTGTAAAGCACGCTAAATTTATGTAAGCCTTGTGTTTATTCCAAACTCACAATTCTTCTTTGTGTTTAGCTTTTAAACAAACTTTCAGATTAATATGTTTAGGATGATCAACCAACGTAGTCCCTTTCGATTTTCGCAATCAATGCTAATCAAGGCAAAACAGATTATCCTCCGGTCTATTTAACAACCATACACTCAGAGTTAACATTTTAAAGCATACACGCAGGTTGTAAGTATAGCTGAAAAAGAAAGAGTAAGGAAGAAGAGATGCACAAGATTTTACGAGGTTCATTGTATACCCAGCCTACGTCCTCGCCTTTGGCAAACCACCAAAGGATTCATTAGTTCAGTTCCATTGACAGGTGGACCATTACCAATTACAATCACTCCTTCCATTAGCCTAGAGCCTGCCTCTCCAAACAAAATTCTCTCATTTGGTCCAACTATTCTACAACCCTTAATCGTCTATAAATAAGAACCAATATAGAGAAGAGTTTGTGTACAATAAAACACTCTCATAGCAGAGTAGGTTAGTACAACATTCAGCACAAGAATACTTCAAAGTAGTTCAAATATAAAAGAATATGAAGCTCAATACTCAATTTAGATCATCAAGTATCTTCCAAAATTTGAAAGATTCACACTTTAAAGGCTTTACTTCAGAGTTTGAATCAGCAGCAATTCAGTAGTTGAAGATGAATGAACACAAGAGAATTTGAGAGCTTTTTAGAGAACTTTAATTGCTGAAAATTTCTTAGTGTATTAAATCTTTGAAGTTTGGGGCTATTTATAGAAGTTTAAAAGTAATTCCTTACCCCCAAAGTTTCCTTGAAGTAATCCCCAAGTTTTTTAAAATAATAGTGTCCAAAAAATCAATTTAAAAACCCATTGGATGTTTTTAAGCCAATGTTCAAGTGGCAGTTGCCTGCCACAACTTGGTAATCGCCTGTCATAAAAGAAAATCACAACATAGAACACTGGCAGTCGCCTGCCAGAACCAAGGCAATCGCTTGGCATGACCACCCAGGCGCGTGGCTATGTTTAGGTAGTCGTCTGGCACCCTACTGCTTCTTTGATTTTTATTCAATTAATTTGGGTAGTCACCTCGCAAGTTAAGGCAGTCGCCTGGCTTTTTTGTTTAAAAAAAAAAAACTTTATTTTTAAAACCCTTCTTTTCTTTGATTTGAAACACATACTTTAGGGTTTTTCTAAAACTATATTTCTAAATTTATTTTGATTTTATAAGAGCTTCAATTCAGTTTATACTTGAAATTAACTTGAAATACTTACATTCAAACTTGCTTAAAACTTTAATCCTTTGATCTTTAAGTAAATCCTTGTTCTTCCATCATATTTGAGTTTCTGATCTTTTCTTTGAGCTTTCATCAAGTTATCTTTAATCCTCATGCTCTTCAAGATCTTTTCTTTGAGCTTTCTCACTACCTTTAAGCTTTGCCTTTTTCTTGAAAAACTTTCACTTAAACCACATTAAACACATCATGATTTGTTATCATCAAAATAAGAATTGTAAGCCTTGTTAGGCCAACAATCTCCCCCTTTTTGATGATGACAAATCGAGAGCAAAAATAATAAGAGATAATACTCATGGCTCCCCCTTTCAACAAACATAATATATTCGTTGTCATATAAGTAATGAATTCATGGTACTTGCAAAATGATCCATACAATGATTCATACAAGATCCATACAAGATAATCTAATCCATACATATTCATAGTTTTACAAACCATAGCATCATGATATATTCCATTTTTGCACCCCCTTTTCTCAAACATCTCCCCCTTTGGACATCAATCAAAAAGGAGAAAAGAGTAATACAAAAAAAAACATAGAGAAGTGCTGCAATACATAGTACTTATAGAGCTTAAGAACATACTATCCGGTAAAGCACTTAATACATAAAAGTAATAAATAGCTCATCGATGAAACACATCAATCGGAGGCTTCCATAGACCCACTTTCCTTTTCTTTTTCTTCTTGTTCACCAGATTCATCATCACTTGATGGATTAGAGCTAATATCTATAAGAGATTTGCCTTTAGAGGAGCTAGCTAGATGTTTCTCAATCTTGTCAACACGCTGAACAAGGCTGGAACAATGAGTTTCCACAATAGAAACCTTCTCCCTTAGTGTACCAAGTCCAGATTGCATTCCATCACTGAAGGTCATATAGTGATTAAAAAATGGAACGAACCAAGAAGGAGTTTCTGGGTCAAGTTGAACTGAAGAGGCTGGTATAGAAGACTGAGGTGGTGGTGTAGATGATACGTGACGATGTCCTTTATGAAACCACCCTTAACGAGAGTTCTTATATACCATACGCTTAAGAATAGTATCAGAAAAGATATCATAATGAGTTTTTCTAGTGAAGTTAAATGATGGTGTAAGAACATTGAAATGAGCAAATGCCATATTTAACATCTAGCATATGGTCGAATGACACGAGGGGCATCGACTTTCATAATAATCCACTTGATAAGCAAACTCGGAAGATCCAACTTTTTTCCTTTAAGAATACACCACATAACAAAACAATCTAAGAATGAAATATGATCATGAGAACCAGAAAGTGGTAGGATATTGTATGTAATAAGTTTGTGCAGGATTAGAGCTTGTAGATTGAGCTGTTTGTAAAGAGGTGGATGCCCAAAGTTGATAGGTGTATCAGTTATGACTAGGGGTAAAAATTCCTCTGGAGTAAATCCTTGTGACATTATACATTATTTCTCAACAATGTGCTCCTCAAAATCACCTGGCTTGAATCAAAGAATTTTTCCCAAAGATATGGGAGTAAGATGAATATTTTGCCCCAGAAGATTTTTTTTGATCCCATTTTCATCCCTTTCCATATTTGCATAGAAAATTCAAACCAGGTTTGGATAGTATCCTTTTGCTTGATAAGTAATAAACTGATCCCACCCAATTTCCTTGAAAAGTTCCATAATTTCAGGAAAATCTGAATTGAAGAATGTAACATCAAGAACTTTACCTAGAATGGGTTTGGCTGAAGCGATTCGGTTCCTATAGAGTTGCTTAGCATGTGGAGTTACTAACCATTTCTTTACTTCATCATTGTTGATCCTTGTCGAAGAAGAAGAACCCTTATTACCAATCTATTTTATCTCTGGCATGTTTTTATGGAAGAGGAAAGCTGATAAACCCTAGTTTATACTCGCTATTTGGTATGGAGGGTAGGTTTGATGCTCGGTTTTAGACTGATT
The DNA here is from genome assembly GCF_029873635.1 of Malania oleifera. Lineage (NCBI taxonomy): Eukaryota > Viridiplantae > Streptophyta > Magnoliopsida > Santalales > Ximeniaceae > Malania > Malania oleifera. The sequence goes on along the minus strand of NC_080417.1, from coordinate 72,009,281 downwards.
TGGAAGAAGATTCTGTGTGGAAAAGAATAGAAAAGAAGAATTTCAGAGAGAGATAAGAAGGAGCAGTCGCCTGAAGGAAGTTAAAATGACATAAAACAGGGTTTTAAACCCTACCCACTGTGAGGCAGTTGCATGCTAGGATAAGATAGGCACCTGGCAATGAAGAATTTGAAAAGTCAGTAGCCTGGCAGTCGCCTGCCAAGCAAAAAAAAAATTAGTTTACTTATCAAATATGCATCATACCCAATTCTCTTCCAATGAATATGAATCGCTCTTCAGATAGTGGTTTTGTGAATATATCTACTAATTGGTCATTTGTAGTTACAAATTCTAGCATTATGTCTTCATTTTGCATGTGATCTCTCAAGAAGTGATGTCTTATGTCAATATGCTTTGTTCTTGAGTGAGATACCGGATTTTTTGAAATATTTATAGCACTTGTGTTGTTACATTTTATTGGAATAGTTTGATATTGAATTTTAAAATCTTTTAGTTGTTGTTTCATATACAATGTTTGGGCACAACAACTCCCTACAGCTATGTATTATGCTTTTACTATGGATAGAGCTACAGAGTTTTGTTTCTTTGAAGACAATGAGATTAAAGAGTTTCCTAGAAAATGACACGTTCCGCTTGTGATTTTTCTATCTATCTTGCATCCAGCAAAGTCTGCATCGAAATAGCTTATCATTTCAAATTCAGTTTCCTTTGGATACCATAAACCTAGTTCAAGTGTGCCTAGTAGATATCTTAAGATTCTTTTAACCGCTGTTTGGTGTGATTCCTTAGGAGCCAATTGGAACCTAGCACACATACATATGCTAAACATAATATCCGGTCTACTTGTTGTTAAGTAAAGTAAGCTTCCTATCATACCTCGGTAATGCTTAGTATCCACTTGTTTCCCTTTTTCATTCTTGTCAAGACTAGTGAAGTACTCATGGGAGTTCCTATAGGTTTACTTTCTTCCATATCAAACTTCTTTAACATGTCTTTAATATATTTTTTTTTATTTTTGAAAGTCCCATTTTTTGCTTGTTTGATTTGTAACCCTAGAAAGTAATTTAACTCACCTATCATGCTCATCTCAAACTCTTTTTGCATAGACTTAGCAAATTCATTACACAAATCCTCATGAGTTGCTCCAAAAATAATATCATCAACATAGATTTATACTATAAGCATGTATTTGTTTTTGGTTTTTATAAATAAAGTACTATCTATCTTTCCTCTTGAAAAATTGTTTTGAATTCAGAACTTACTTAGCCTTTCATACCAAGCTCTAGGAGCTTGCTTTAAACCATATAAAGCTTTAGTTAACTTAAATACATGATCTGAATTTTTTGAATTTTCGAAACCTGGAGGTTGTTTTACATATACTTCTTTATTTATATATCCATTTAAGAAAGCACTTTTTACATCCATTTGGTATAATTTGAAGTCCTTATAGGCTGCATAAGCTAAGAGCATCCTAATTGCTTCCATTCTTACTACGGGAGCAAATGTTTCATCGTAATCAATACCTTCTTCTTGATTATATCCTTGTGCTACTAGCCTAGTTTTATTTCTTATAACTAGCCCATGTTCATCCTTTTTATTTCTAAATACCCATTTAGATCCTATGATTGATTTGTCTTTGGGTTTTGGTATAAGTTCCCACACTTGGCTTCTTTCAAATTGATTTAGTTCCTCTTGTATAGCTATAATCCAAGAGTCATCTTTTAAAGCTTCTTCAATATTCTTGGGTTCATCTTGAAAGAAAAAGGCATAATGGTTGCAAATATTTTTCAATGAGGCTCGAGTGCTTATTCATTTTGAAGTTTCTCCAAGTATTTGTTCTTTTGGAGGACTTTTAGCATATTTCTATGCTTTAGGTAGTTCTAGATTTTCTACAATGTTTTCATTTGAAGTCTCATTATTATTTTCTTCCTTTATTTCAAGATCTTCTTCCTTTTGTGGAATATCTTCTTTTTCATCATTCTTAATTTTATTTTCATAATTGTTTGATTCATCAAATGTTATGTGTATTGATTCAATGATAGTAAGAGTTCTTCTATTATAGACCCTATAGGTATTGCTATTTGTAGAGTAGCCTAAAAAGATACCTTCATCAGATTTTGCATCAAACTTTCCTAAATCATCTTTAGTATTAAGGATAAAGCATTTGCATCCAAATACATGAAAGTAAGAGATATTAGGTTTTCTTCCTTTCCATAGTTCATACGGTGTTTTGTCTATACTTGATCTTATAGATACCTTATTTACAATATAACATGCTGTATTTACAGCTTCAGCCCAAAAGAATTTAGGTAGGTTATTTTCATTTATCATTGTTCTTGCCATCTCTTGTAGGGATCTATTTTTTCTTTCTACAACTCCATTTTGTTGTGGAGTTCTAGGTGCTAAGAAATTATAGTTATTCCATATTCATTATAGAATTTATCAACCTCTTTGTTTCTAAACTCCCTACCTTGATCACTTCTAAAACTTGTTACATTATAGCCCTTTTCATTTTGTAATTTCTTACATAAGGTAATTAGCATGTCACAAGCTTCATCTTTATTTGTTAGGAATAATACCTAAGTGAATCTTGAATAATCATCCACTATTACAAAAGCATATTGTTTTCCTTTTAAGCTTAAGGTTCTAGTTGGACCAAATAAGTCTAGGTGTAATAGTTCTAGGGGTCTTTTAGTAGATATATACTTTTTCTTTTTAAAGCTTGTTTTAACTTGCTTTCCCTTTTGGCATGCGTCACACATCTTGTCTTTCATGAATTTGGTATTTGGTAACCTTTTACAAGATTTTTCTTTGATAATTTGGATAATAAGTCCATGCTTGCATGTCCTAACTTCCTATGCCATAGCCAACTTATTTCATTCATGGATGCCAAACAAGTTACATTTTGATTCATTAGATTCTCAAGGTTTATACAATAAACATTATTTATCTTAAGAGCTATAAACAAGATTTTATTTTCTTTGGGATTCTGAATAACACATTTTTATTTCTTAAAGGTTATTTCAAACCCTTTGTCACTCAATTGGCTAATTCTTAAGAGATTGTGTTTTAATCCTTCTACTAATAATACATTATCAATAGTAATAGAAGGTTCTTTACCTATTCTCCCAATGCCAACGATTTTACCTTTGGCATTATCGCCAAAGGTGACATATCCTCCATCCTTTTGTTTTAGAGAGGAAAACTTGGTCTTATCACCGGTCATGTGTCTTGAACACCCGCTGTCCAAGTACCATTTGTCCGTTGATGATGTTGTCCTAAAACATACCTACAATGGAGGATTCATTGTGTTAGTCTTTGGAACCCAAATCCTTTTAACTTTCTTTGTTTTGTTGTTAGTTCCATTATTAACTTTCCATTCTCCTTGTACTTTAACATACTTCCTTTTTAGTGGGCAATCAAATATTATGTGACCTTTAGTCTTACGCATATAGCAAGTAGTGTGTTCATGTTTTTTGTTTGAGGAAGTTCTAGCATAGTGCTTAGCTTCCTTTACAAAGTATCCCATGTATAATTTCTTATTCTTTTTGTTTGTTTGTTTTACCATTGTAACCTATTCCTTCTTTATTCCCATCTAGCCTTTGCTGTCCAATCATTTTTTCAAAATTATCTTTACCTTTTGTAAAATTATATATAATTTTTTCTTTATCTTCTACTAATTTCTTTAGTTCATTTATTTCTAGATCCTTTCTATTTAAGTTTTCTTTATGAGTTTTACCTAATTCTTGAGTTACTTTACTTACTTCCTCCTCTAACTTCTCAATACAAGAATCTTTTTTCTTTTTCAATGGTTTTGAATGATTTAAGTTGCTTCAATAGTTCTTTATTTTGATCCTTCAAGGTTATATTTATTTTGGAAATTTTTATGAATCTTTTATGTAAGGAAAATAATTCAGCTTATAATTCTTTGTATGAGGGCATACTATCACATGACTCGTCACAAGATTCATTGCAAGATTCTATTGAAGAGTAGTAGGAATTTACCTCTTCATCTTTTGCCATGAAGCATACGTTTGCCATCTCTTGTTCACTTGATTTGTTTTCCGTTTCGCTGGAGCTTGAGTCATCCCAAGTAGCCTTCATAGCTTCTTTCGTTTTCTTCTTGTCTTTTTTGAGCAATGGGCAGTCCGGTTTGATATGTCCTAGTTTCTTAAAATGATAGCATATAGGATGTTCACTTTTACTTTTATTTTCTTTTCTACTTGATTCTACTTTTTTAGTTTTTCTTTTTTTGAACTTCTTAGGAAATCTTTTATTCCTTCTATAAAACTTTCCTAGTCTCTTAGTGATGAATGCTAATTCATCTTGATCTAAGTCACTTGTTTCACTTTCTTTTTCACTTGAGTTGTGGCTTGATGCTTTTAGTGCAATAGATTTCTTATGCTTTGGTTTAGGATTTCTTTCTTTTAGAGCCATTTCATAGGTAAGGAGTGAACCTATGAGTTCATCTAAGGAGGTGGTCTTAAGGTTTCTTCCTTCGGTAATAACTGTAACCTTAGGTTCCCATATGGAGGGAAGACCTCTCACAATTTTCCTAATCATTTCGTAGGTGGTATAAGTTTTTCCTAAGGCACTTAAGGAATTAATTATGTTGGTGAATCTTGTGTGCATACTTAATATGGATTCATCTAAATTCATCTTGAAAGCTTCATATTCGCTTGTTAACATGTCTATCCTATTGTCCCTAACATCAATAGTTCCTTCATATGTAACTTCTAATTTGTCCCATATTTCTTTAGCCATTTTACAAGCCATGACCCTATTAAATTCATTAGTGTCTAAAGTACAATACAAAGCATTTATAGCACTTGAGTTTATTTGAAGCATCTTATAATCTAAATTGATCATATCCTTTTTCTCTTTTGGAATATGTTTTCCATCTATTATCTTGGTGGGAATCAGGTCTCCATACATAACTACTTCCCATGCTTTCCAATCCATGTGTTGGAGGTAGATTTGCATTCTCTTTTTCCAAAAGGTGTAGTTGTGTCCACAAAAAATTGGTGGACGAGTTGAAGATTGGCCCTCTCCGAAAGGAGCTACTCCTATGTTAGCCATTTAAATCTTTTTATAGCTTCTTGTTAGGAATTTTCTATAACTAAGCTCTGATACCAATTGAAATTAGGATAGCTTCCCAAGAGGGGGGGTTAATTTGAATTTTAAAATTATTTCAAGTTTACTTCTTTGTTTTATATCAACAATCACAGTAAATACAAAAAAAAATTCAACCACAACCAATCAACAAGATAATCATAATCTTGATCTTTGTATCAATAGCCTTATAATAAATTGTAAAGCATGTTGAATTTATGTTAGCCTTGTGTTCATTCCAAACTCACAATTCTTCTTTGTGTTTAGCTTTTAAACAAACTTTCAGATTAATAAGTTTAGGAGGATCAACCAACGTAGTCCGTTTCGGTCTCCGCAATCAATGCTGATCAAGCCAAAACAGATTATCCTTCGGTCTATTTAACAATTAAAGCATACACTCGGGTTGTAAGTATTGCTAAAAAATAAAGAGTACGGAAGAAGAGAAACACAAGATTTTACGAGGTTCAGCTTATACCCAGCCTATGTCCTCGCCTTTGGCAAACCACCAAAGGATTCACTAGTTTAGTTCCATTGACGGGTGGAACAATACCAATTACAATCACTCCTTCCGTTAGGCTAGAGCCTATCTCTCCAAACGAAATTCCCTCATTTGGTCCAACAATTCTATAGCCCTGAATCATCTATAAACAAGAACCAATATAAAGAAGAGTTTGCGTACAAGAAAACACTCTCATAGCAGAGTAGGTTAGTACAACATTCAACACAAGAATACTTCAAAGTAATTCAAATATAAAAGAATATGAAGCTCAATACTCAATTTAGATCACCAAGTATCTTCCAAAATTTGAAAGATTCAAGCTTTAAAGGCTTTACTTCGGAGTTTGAATCAGCAGCAATTCAATAGTTGAAGATGAATGAACACAAGAGAATTTGAGAGTTTTTTAGAGAACTTTGATTGCTGAAAATTTCTTAGTGTATCAAATCTTGGAAGTTTGGGGCTATTTATAGAAGTTTAAAAGTAATTCCTTACCCCCAAAGTTTCCTTGAAGTAATCCCCAAGTTTTTTAAAATAATAGTGTCCAAAAAATTCGTTTAAAAAATCTTCCCATTGGAAGTTTTTAAGCCAACGTTTGAGTGGCAGTCGCCTGCCACGACTTGGCAGTCGCCTGTCATAGAAGAAACTGACAACATAGAACACTGGCAGTCGCCTGCCAGAACCAAGGCAGTCACCTAGCATGACCACCCAGGTGCCTAGCTATGTTCAGGCAGTTGCCTGGCACCCTACTGCCTCTTTGATTTTTATTCATTTAATTTGGGCAGTCGCCTGGCTTTTCTGTTTAAAAAAAAAACTTTATTTCTAAAACCCTTCTTTTCTTTGATTTGAAACACATACTTTAGGGTTTTTCTAAAAATATATATCTCAGTTTCTTTTGATTTTATGAGAGCTTTAATTCAGTTTATACTTGAAATTAACTTGAAATACTTACATTCAAGCATCCTTAAAACATTAATCCTTTGATCTTCAAGTAAATCCTTGTTCTTCCATCATCTTTGAGTTTCTAATCTTTTCTTTGAGCTTTCATCAAGTTATCTTTAATCCTCATGCTCTTCAAGATCTTTTCTTTGAGCTTTCTCACTATCTTTAAGCTTTGCCTTTTTCCTAAAAAACTTTCACTTAGACCACATTAAACACATCATGATTTGTTATCATCAAAATAAGAATTGTAAGCCTTATTAGGCTAACATTTTTGTTTAAAGTTATTGCATTATTTTACTCAGGGGCCACACACTCGTTTGTTTCTATGGGGTGTATTAAATTATGTAGGAGCATAAACATAGTTATTAGACACTGAGTTGCTAGTAATTACACCAATCGGGTTAGCAGTGAGGTGTAGTAGGGTTCTCTATGGTTGTCCAGTTAATATTCAGGGAAGAATTTTATCTGCTGATTTGATAGTGCTAGACATGCACGAGTTTGATGTCATATTTGGCATGGATTAGCTAGCGGCTAACTTTTTCAGTATAGATTTTCATTTGAGAGAAGTGATATTTAGACCCCCATGAAGACTAGAATTTAAGTTTTTAGGGTCGTGAGTGCAATCTCTACCTCATTTGGTTTCAGCCATTCAGGCGAGGAGACTGCTCCTGAGTGGTTGCCAAAGATTCATAGCATTTGTGAAGGAAATGACAAAGAATGAATTGAAGTTCACTAATACACTAGTAGTAAAAGAATTTATAGATCTGTTTCCAGATGAATTACCAGGCTTACTACCTAATCGTGAGGTAGATTTTCCTATAGATCTTCTTCTAGGTACAGTATCGATCTCTAAAACACCATATCAAATGGCGGCAGCAGAGTTGGCAGAATTAAAGAATCAGTTGCAAGATTTGCTTGATAAGGGTTGTATACGACCTAGTGTATCTCCGTGGGGAGCTTCAATATTATTTGTGTAGAAGAAAGACGGAACTATGAGGATGTGTATAGATTATTGGGAAATTAATAAGGTGACAATCAAGAACAAGAATCCTCTACTCGTATAGATGATTTATTTGACCAGCTCCAGGGTATACGGGTGTATTCTAAAATTGACCTCAGATCAGGCTATCATCAGGTGAAAGTGAAAGTAGAGAACATCTCGAAGATAGCTTTTAGGACTAGATATAGGCACTATGAATTTATTATTTTGCCTTTTGGTTTGATGAATGCTTCTACAATATTCATGGATTTGATGAATAGGATTTTCCACCAATATTTAGACTAGTTTGTTGTTGTTTTTATTGATGATGTATTGGTCTATTCAAGGAGCTATGAGGAGCACAAGATGCATTTAAGGTAGGTTTTGCAGACGCTCAGGGAAAAGAAGTTGTACACCAAGTTTAGTAAATGTGAATTATAGCTCGAAAAGGTTGTTTTCTTAGAGCACGTTATCTCAGGGGATGAAATTTCTATGGATCCTATTAAAATTGACGTGGTAGCGAATTTGACTAGACCAAGGAAGGTTTAGGAGATTAGGAGTTTCTTGGGGTTAGTTGGGTATGACCTTTGTTTTGTTGAGGGATTCTCAGTGTTATCAGGGCCTCTGACACGACTGACGAGAAATAACATCATATTTCAATGGGATGACAGCTGTGAGTAGAGCTTTCAGGAATTGAAGTAAAGGCTTGTCACGACACCAGTGTTGATCATCCCATCAGGGGGTGAGGGTTATGTTATTTATAGTGATGCATCCTTAAAGGGACTTGGTCGTGTATTGATGCAGCATGGTAGAGTGGTAGCGTATGCTTTCAGGCAATTGAAAGAATATGAAAAGAACTACCCTTCCCATGATCTTGAATTGGCTATAGTAGTACATGCATTGAAGATTTGGAGGCATTACCTGTATGGCGAGTGATGTGAAATTTTCTCTGACCATAAGAGTTTAAACTACTTTTTCACTCAGAAGGAACGGAATATGAGACAGAGAAGGTGGTTGGAGCTTATTAAATATTTTGACTGCACTATCAGTTACCACCCAGGGAAAGCAAACATGGTAGCTGATGCGTTGAGCAAAAAATCTTTGGACCAGTGTTGACAACTGTGGAGATTCAGTATCCGATTATAATGGATCTAGAGAGACTCGACCTAGAGTTGGTTGATAGTGATCCTCAGATGTGTTTTGCTAGTTTAGTGATGTAGCCTACTTTGTAGGAAAGGATTAAAGCTACTCAAAAAGACGATCCAAAGTTAGCAGAAGTAATGGTCAGAGTACAGAGTGGTCAGGGACAGGAGTTTTGTATTACAGATGATGGAACTTTACGGTTCTGTTCTAGATTATGTGTTCCTGTTGATGCTGATATCAGGAAGACCATCCTTGAAGAAGCTTACTGATCTGTATACATAGTTCATCCCAGCAGTACGAAAATGTGTAGGGATCTGCAGGAGTCGTATTGGTGGAGTGGTATGAAGAAGGAGATTGCCAAGTATGTAGCACAATGTTTGATGTGCCAACAGGAATATGCTGAGCACTAGAGGCTGGTAGGTCAATTGTAGCCACTTTTTATTCTAGAGTGCAAATGAGATCATATATTATGGATTTTGTTTTAGGGCTGCCATTAGCATTGCATGCCCAGAATGACATCTGGGTGATTGTAGACCGTTTTTCTAAGACTGCCCATTTCCTTCCTATCAAGACCAGCTACTCCTTTAATCGCCTGGTAGAGATTTATATTCAAGAGATAGTCCGTTCTCATGGAATGCCATTATCTATAGTGTCAAATTAAGACCAGCGTTTCACATCGCATTTTTGGAAGTTCTTGTAGGAGGCTCTAAGGTCTGAGTTATTGTTAGCTTTACCATGATCCCAAGAGGGGAGGTGAATTGGTATTTTTAAAATTTATCTCCTAGGTATTCCTCCTAACAGTAGTATGTTCACAAGCCTAGGGTTAATCTAGTGCAAATAATGTAAATATACCAGAAATTAAATAAAGCAGTTTAAACAGTCATGCAAGCACTAGAAAGCAGTAAGAAGAGGATGACACGAAGATATGTTATCGAGGTTCGGCCAACTGCCTACGTCCCCGCCTTGGCTAACCAGCACAAGGATTATCACAATAACTTGCTCACTTAAACGGGTGGAGCGGCACCTATACAAACCAGGTCAAATTACCACAGGGCTGACCTCAACCTTTACACCAATCCTTACCAGGCTGGATTACTGCCCCCTCAGGCCATGCCTGGAATCTCTCAGATATACAATCAAAGGTACAATACAATAGTGCTTTCACGTAAAGCAGATTTGTACCACAAATGCACACAAACACAAACACCACAAATGATTTAATAATGTAAGCTCTGTATGGTCTAAATATTTCAACTCTCAACTATATTTTCTATCAGTGTAGTAAGTACGTAAGAGTGTCAATAATAATCTGTGTACCTCAAAATATTCAACCAAATATGTTTACACATAACACCAAACAAGCCTCGAGAATATTAATCAGAGAATATCTCAATCATATGAATGTGTATATGCTTGGATTGCAAAATAAATAATCTTTGTTTTCATCAAATGATATATATACTTGTATAAATATTACCACAAAGATTAGTGTAACAAGCACAAATATCTTTTCACAAATAGTTCAATAAATTCCACAAGATATTTGAGTAAACTTGAAATATGTTTTTGCAAATCAAAACAAATACAAACTCCTAAAGATATTGCAATGATAATGCAACACTCAGAAGTTTACCACAAGTCTTCTTAGAGTAGGCTTATTAGCAAAGCCTCCTAAGAAAACTTAAATTATGCTCTTGGGAGAAAAATCGATTCAAACACTTTAAACAATGAGAGCAAAACCTAGTAGACTATACACTCAAAGCACTTACAAATGATTTTGAACTTGAAGAAGTAAGCTAGAGTGTTTTTAGGAAAGGTATGAGCAAAAGGGAATCAAAGGAAATTATTTTTGCTTGAGAAAGATTTTCTTAATCCTTTTTGCTAATGGATGCTTAATCCACCAAATGAAAGAGTATATATAGACATACTGAAAAATTTTGACCATTGGAGACCTATTAGGGATTATTGGAAAAGATTAATGATGTTTAAATCAATTTAACCCTGTTTAAAATTATTTAACCGTGGTAAAAAATAGGAGCAACCCGAGAGGTCCAATCGACCAGAAATGGTTCGGTCGACCAAGACTCAAGTAGATCGGTTGACCGAGGGTATTTTGAACTGAGTGGTCGGTCGACCGAGGCAAGGCGATTTTCCAAATTTTTCGAGGTTCGATCGACCGGACCTTTTTGAACTGTATGGTTTGGTCAACCAGACCGCTGGGAATTCTCCCGAGACCCTTCGGTCGACCAGGTTGTTGGAGTACAAAGTTGGTCGGTCGACCGGGAGGTCAAAATGTTGACTCCTAGGTGGTTCGGTCGATCGGGGTCAAATGAACTGTAAGGGCTCGGTCGATCGGGCCTTGGTCAAACTGTTGACCCAGGGTCGGTTCGGTCGACCAGGCCAAAGTGAACTGCTTTGGCCGGTCGACCGAAAGTGCACCAAATGTGCATTTCGGTCCCGTATTGATACAATAAAGCCCTATGTAAGTGCCTACCACATATATGTGAAAATGTGAGTGTCCTAGAGGCACTTGGGGTCCAATTTTGAAGACACTAAAAAAGTTCGGTGTCGGTTGACCGAAGGTGCACCCTAAGGTCTTTCTATGGTCCTTTCTCATTCATGGTTCGGTTTGAGCTTACAAAATAAATCATGCATGTGATGTGTGTGCTTATTACAAACCGAATACCCTAATTACTATTACAGACAAATTTCACTAAGATTATTACAATTAAGATCAAGAGTTTGTCTTCAAGCTTTTGAGCTTTCATGTGCCATTGATGATATACTAATATGAACTTGCACATGAACTAGATATTTATTAAATACAAGAGTATTTGTCATTATCAAAACCAGGGCGTGACCTATAAGGTCAACAGTTATCTTTCAGCATGACGTTCTATCCTCATTCAGACGGGTAAACTGAGAGGACGTTGCAAATATTAGAAGATATGCTTCGAGCATGTGTCTATATTTTGGGGGTAATTGGACCCAATTTATGTCGTTGGTGGAGTTTTCGTATAATAACATTTATCAGGTCAGCATCGGTATTGCACCGTTTGAGGCACTTTATGTTGGGAGATGTCGTTCTCCTTTATATTGGGATGAGATGGGTGAGCGGTGAGTTGTGGGGCCAAAGTTAGTACAGAAAGCATATAATAAAGTTCGACTCATCAGAGATAGAATTAGTGTAGCTCAGAGCCGATAAAAGAGTTATTCTGATAACCACTGCAGGAAGTTGGAGTTTGATATTGGTAATCATGTGTTTTTTAAAATAGCTCCATTAAAAGGAGTTATGAGATTTGGAAGAAAAGGTAAACTTAGCCCTAGGTTTATTGGTCTGTTTGAGATTTTAGAGAAAATGGGGTTGGTTGCCTATAGGTTAGCTTTACCACCTGTGTTGTTGAGGATACATGACATATTCCACATTTCTATGTTGAGGAAATACGTCCTAGAACCTTTTCACGTAATTAGTTATGGTGAATTAGAACTCAGTGATTCACTAGTTTATGAGGAGGTACTGGTACAGATTCTGGATAAAAAAGAGTAGGAATTGCGTAATAAGAAGATTTCTCTAGTAAAGGTTATGTGGAGAAATCATGCAATAGAAGAAGCTTCTTGGGAGCTCGAGGAATAGATAAGGAAAAAATACCCGCATTTATTTCAAGAGGTTCAATTATAACCGTGAAAAGTGTAAATAGTTATACAATGTTTCTTTTGCAGGTACATGTAATAGTAGTTTAGTTAGTAAGTAGTCTTTTAGTTTTGGGGTAATTTTATTTTATATATATGTAATCTCCCAGAATTTGGAATGTAACTATAGTATTCCTCCACCATAAGTGAGGGTAAGTAATAAAATAAGTAGACCGTTTACTTTTAAGGGATGATGAATCTCATGGATAGTAAATTTTGAGGATGAAATTTTTATGAGGGAAAAATGTAGAGACCCGAATAATTATCGTAATTTAAAAATAGGAGGATGAGAGAAAATAAGGAATTTAAATAGAGTCTCGTTGACCAACATAGGGAGTTGGTCGATGAGTGTGCTTCAAGGGATCGTTGACAGGGGTGTATCTTGTCGATGAGAAGATACCAAGAGGCTATATCTTAGTTCTAAATTTTGTCGATGAATAGTAAGCATTTGTCGATGAACTACCTTCTTGACCTCGTCAATGAAGTGACATGTCTCATCGACGAAGGCCAGTGTACAAATAACCTAAACTTGATTTTTCAACCGAATTTCCACGCACAAATCGTCCTCTCTCTCTCTCTCTCTCTTGTTCGTCCCTTCCTCCTTCTCTCTAAGTTTTCGAGCCGGATTCTTGCCGGTTTGACGATCTGAGGCCACCACGACACTCTCGGGAAAGTTCTCTTCAAGTCTACTGGAGTGGATCGTTGGTGGGGCTGCCTTATATTTCATCCCAAATTCAAGGTAAGACTTTTTATTCATTATTTGGGTTTCTCATAGTTATAAGGAATGTAGTACACAGAGAAATATTGAAGTTTGGTTATAGGAAATGTTGTTTTTAGGGTGTTGATCGGGGAACCCTACGGGTGTAAAACTAAACTTTTTAGGGGCTTTTCAGTTGTCAAGTAAGGGAGTAAACTAAAGCAGTTATTTTCTATTAAAATAATTATTACTTATTAGAACATTAGTTTTCAAGAAGCATGTATTATATATATATGAGTATGTTGGTAAAAATGTATATTTGGGAAAATACTGTTGTTATACAGGAAATATGATTTTAGAATGGAAATTATGATCGAAATTATGATTGTATTCAGCATTGTGTGGCATGAATATTATTTTACTCAAATTGTATTATGTTAAATCAAGTTTACAGAAAAAGCATATTTATAATTATTTCAGGAATAACAGATAATACAGTATGATATGATTTCAGAATACATGATAAATAATACATTTATTCAGATCAGTATGTATGTTATGTTCAGTGCTAGGCCATGATTGATAGTCAGAGCAAGGCCGTGGATTATGTATGTTTTCGGTGCAAGGCCGTAATTACGAATGTTTTCGACGCAAGGCCGCAGTTATAAATGTAATCGGTGCAATGCCGCATTTATTTACATTATTACAGAAATCAGAACATGCTATCAATATATTTACGTTAAATAGTATAATATCTTGTATCATATGTTATTAGAACCCTAATGATAGTTTAGATCAGTTACAGGAGCACGGTACTGTAACTATATAGTTCAGTTCAGTTCAGTTCAGACTTGTTCTAACTACCCCTGCTAATAGAGGGGGTGGGAGATGGATAGTTAATGTGGCTTTCAGTGTAGAGTTGTGACGTCCACCTGGCAGTCTGAACTATCGTGTGGTGGGCTCATCATACTTATAGACATTTTTGACTCGACAGTGGTCGGCCAACCATTGTCGGCTCCCGTCTTCGGGCTGCACAACCCTTTATGGGGGGTAATACATGACATCAGCTAGTTATTCATCCTGGGTAAAATTTTAGAATTACTAGCTATATTAGATGATTTATGAATAGTATGATTTAGTAGAATTATGAAATTATATGTTTACTCAGTTATGCTAATAATAGTGTTTTCAAGTATGTGACATGTACTGTATATCTATTATAACATTAAATATTCATGTTACCATACAACTGTATTTAGTTTATTTCCCTTACTGAGAGGTGTCTCATCCCAGCTTAAACTATTTCAGGGAACCCAGAAAGATCGGCGGACCGAGGCTGCCATTGAGACAGTTTGTACTACCCCACTAGGAAGGTAAGATTTTGAGTTAGGATCAATAGGTTTTTGTTGAAAGATCCTTGATGTATCTTTTGATGTTTGGAGGATGAACATATACAGTATTATGGTGGTTTGTAGATAACTCTCGTATTATGTACATTATGGTTTGGAGATTATTATGTAATTTATTTTTACTACTGCTTAGGTTTCTGCTGTGTGTAACAGGTGTATCCCCATTACCCACGGGTTTCGGGTTGACTTTATTGAATTGTTAGTGATGGTATCAGGGTGTTTAACATGATTAATTATCTAGTAAGTTAAGCAAGTTGTTACATAGATGCTTATATGGGATGGTGACAGTCATTCAATATGCTGAGCTCGAAGACATTCAAAGTTGCCTCGAGCTTGCTTGGAATATAATCCTAGAAACAAATTATTAAGAAGCACTCCATATTAATCTAAAACTAGTGGCTCCCATACATCATTTCTAATCAACCTTAATAGTATGTCATTTGTTTCTTAATTCATAGTGATTTGATAAAATCCACGATCCAATGCAAGGAGATAGAAAGAAAGAGAGAGGAAGAGATGCTATTGCAAAGAGAGAGTTGTTTGTGAGAGGCAAACAAAAAATTGCAAATTGAATACAATTAGAACTACTTAATAACCTTACCCTAATAGTGATACAAAGACTAAAATGCCCTTTCTAAAATGTATAGAATACTCACGATGGCGCATCGAGAAGCATCGACAGTTTGCTGAGTAGAAATTGGAAACGACTAATAGTGTGAGACTTTATGAAGAAGTCAACCAACTGCATGGTAAAGGAAGTGAATGGGAGAGAGATGTTACCAAGGAGAAGATGATGGCATGTGAGATGACAATCAATTTCAATATGCTTGGTATGTTTATAAAAGAGAGAGTTGTGAGCAATCTGAATAACACTAGTGTTGTCATAATACATAGGAGTGGGTTCAGTAAGTAAGACACTCATGTCAGCAAGTAACCAATGCAACCAAACTATTTTAGTAGTAGTTGAAGCCATGGCACAATACTCAGCTTCAGTAGAAAAATGAGAAACTACAGAATGCTTCTTGCTTTTATAGGAAATGAGAGAGTCAACAAGAAAAATACAGAAACAAGTTGTGGACTTGTGGCCTGTAGGATCTTTAGCCCAATCAACATCAAAATAAGCACGAAGTTCTAAAGTAGATGTAGAAAGGAGTAATATACTCTGATACAATGTCCCTCTGATATAAAGTAAGATACAGAGAACAGCAACCTAATGGATCGTAGTGGGAGAGGAGACAGACTAACTCACAAAATGAGCTACATATGTAATATCAAGTTGAGTGATGGAGAGATAAACCAAATTGCCAACAATAGTATGGTATAAAGTTGGATCTGTCGATGGAGCCCCATCATATTAGGTATAATGAACATTTAGTTCAAAAGGAGTTCTACAGTTTGATTGTCATTAAAACGGGCTTTTTGAATGACATGTGCTGCATATTTTGACTAAATGAGGAGATAACCTTTAGGAGAATATGCTACCTCAATGCCAAGAAAGTATCTTAGGGGTACCAAATATTTCATTTCAAAGTGGTGGTGCAGCTCTGATTTTAACTTTGCAATCCCAGTTGTATCATCTCCAGTTAAAATCATATCATCTATGTTGAATTTTTGAGTCTGATCCCTGTTTTGATGCTGACAAAGCACATGTTTCTTATGTGTGTTTTTAGCAAGTCCATTAGTTTAACACACACATAAGGAAATGGAGATGGAAGCTTGTGGGACTTAAAGCCTATACGATCAGGTACATTCCATGAAGTCAGAAGGGAAAAGAAGAAGAAAAAGAAGACATTTGATTGTAATTGTGAACTGCATTTAATTTTTATTATTATTTGGTATGTAATAACGCATGCATCTACATGATATAGATTGAATGCTCAGATGACCATAGATTGATCTTAGGGGACCTAACCTCTCACACAATACCTTTCTTCTAAAATCCAAAACTTATACAAAGATTTTCAAAGTTATTTTAGGTCAAAAACAAGGTCAAAAGAAAGTTTTAACTAGCCACGGTCGACCGACCCAATCATCTTACAAATAGCCCAATCGACCAACTAGACCGTAGGCTAGAAGTCAAAGAGTTGACTAAGCTTCCGCCAACCGACCCTAACTTGAATGTAGCTTCCATGGTCGATCGACCAATGAAAATTGACTTCTTCGACCTTCCACGGCCAACCATCCTCTAAGCACAAAAATGCCCCAAGCGACCAACCCTCAAGAACCAGCAAACCAACCTTAAGACCGGACGACCGAACCTATGAAGGTTTGGAAAATCGCCTTGCTCAGCCGACCGATCATTCCTATAGCCAACCGAACCTATTTTAAAACTCAAAATGGCTGTGTGTTCGGTCAACGGACCCTGAAGGTCAGCAAACTGAACCTCTCGGGTTTCAAATTTTTTAAGGGCGTAAATGTAATTAATTTTTAATTAAACAAATTTCAAAATTCCCTCTATGTCCCTCAACGGTCAAAATTCTTGAAAATATATAGATACCCCCTTCAATTAGTAACTTCAATTAGCAATTTTTTTCTCTTAATTTGTTTAAAATCAAAGTTCCCCCACATACACTTTTACTTCAAAAATCATTTTGGGGTTAAATTTTTCATACTCTCAAACTCTCTTTGTTACTTTCTTTGAAATATTTTTTAAGAGAGTATTTTATTTGGGCATTCATTATCATCAAAGGAATTTAACTCTCATTAATTCCTTTATTGTTTTAAAATTGATTTTGAGAGTAAATCTTGGTTTCTCACGATTATTTTCTTGATAAATACTTATCAGAGAAACTTTTTGTAGGGTATAAGATCTTTGAAGTTTGTCATTGCATATTATATTCAAATATCATATCTTTGTAAAAATGCTTTTGAAAAGCAAACACCCTAAGTTCTCCTGAACTTTATTGAAAAATATTATGGAGAAATATTTGTTTGAGTTTAAATCTTTGAAGTGCTTATTATATAAATATTTTTCAAAAATTGCAAAATCATTTTGAGAAAAACACTCATACTCTACTGAGCACAAAAATTCATATCATACTAGAGTGCATAATTTAGAACTTCATCGTTCTACATCTCTGCTTGTATTTAGAAGCATGTATTTTGTACAAAAAAAAAATATTTTTAATGTACTAGTTGGGTTCAGCTCGTTAATTAAATTGGAGAGTCTCTGTCCCGTAGGGGAGATCGGTTGGATTTAGCCCATAATTGAACTAGGGAGCCTCCGCCCCGTAAAGGAGACTAGCTCGGCTCAGCCTGGTAATTGAGCTGGGGTAACCGTTGCCCCATAAGGAGAGGTGTGTAGGTTGGGGTTAGCATTGTAATGTGACTTGGGCTATTCCTCGCCCAGTAAGGAGAGGAGGTTGTAAACGGTTTCTGCTCCACCAGTTAAGTGAGTAGGGCTAGTAGAATCCTTGGGGGGTATGCCCAAGGTGGGGCCATAGGTTGGTTTGGCTGAGCCTTGATAACAAATCGTGTGTCTCGCTCGCTCTCTCTCTCTCTCTCTCTCTCTCTCTCTCTCTCTCTCTCTCTCTCTCTCTCTCTCATAGACACACACACACACACACACACATTTAATTACTACACTTTAAATTCGCATGCACACATTTATTTTAAATGAGATATGCTCTACATGTGTATGTCTGCACACATTAGTTAATCACTTTACATACACAACTATATTTGAATGTGACATGATTTGTGGTGAATCGGCGAAATTCTTAAATTAGCTGAAATAGTTTTAAATCTCAAATTCAACCCCCCTTTTGGGATCACACCAATTACATCAATTGGTATTAGTGTCTAGTCGCAATAAGCTTAACCGCTATTTGCATAAAGATTGCAACGACTCATTTATCGGTGTATCCTTATTTTGAGGGTAAACCCTTTGCTAATCCTCCACTGTTTTCATTACGCAGATTTTATTGTTTGAATATTGAAATTGATTTTTGTAGAATCAAATGATTGGAGGATTTGGAAAGTGTTTATCGAAGTCTTTCATATCCCATTAAAATGTTTTTTTTTTTTAAATGTATGTTTCCCAAACTTGAAAATGATTTGAATCTACATGACATAAATTTAATGCATATCATTTGAATGCCATGCATATATTTATATGGTGCCTTAACTACTAATGTCTTGTAGTAGTACTAAGGGATATTTGGGAACCATAAGAGGGATAGAAAAATCAAGAGAGGGGAGTAAGCCACTCTAAACTTAAACATTTAAGAAGGAGTAAAATGGAAAGGTATATATTTATCCTCCTTCTACTTTATTATATATTTCATTCCATGATTCATAATGCATATATTGTGTTAAATCTTTATGTTGACTCTATGAGTCAAATCCTGTTTTGATAATGACAAATTACTTTGTATTTGATATGTGCATTGAGATTGTGAACAAAAACTATATTAAGCATGCACGAAAGGATAACAAGTCATGGAAGCCATAAAGAGTAAAGTGCATACACAGCTTGGCAAATCCATGGAACTCAAAGAGTACAAGAATGAAGATGCAAGCAAGAACTTCAAGAGCGTCATTGTAATGACTCAAAGAATAATGGTATTTAAATAATAACAAAAAAGAGAGAAAAATGGAAACAGAAACAGAATGAGGCAGCAGGCTCCATTGACGAACGTGTATGAGCTCGTCAACAAAGGTGCATTTCGTCGACGAGAAGATACCGAAATGATGTCTTAGATGACTCTGAATTTCATCAATGAATGGGAGAATTCATCGACGAATTTCCTCTTGACCTTGTTGACAAGGTGACGTGGCTCATCCACAAAGCCCATGGTATAAGTAGTTCAAAACTCAGTTTTTACGCAGAAAAATCAGAAAATCCTCACTCTCTCTCTCCTCCCTACGGTTTCTCTCTCCTCTCTCTTTGATTTCGGCTCCGATGTTCACTAGATCGATGATCTGAGGCCACCACAACGTTCTTGGGGAAATTCTCTCTAAATCTAATGGAGCATATCGTTGGTGAGGCAGAGTTGGAATTCATCCCTAGTTTAAGATAAGACTTTTTATGCAAAATTTAGTCTTACAGTAGTTATAGAAAATGATATTCATGAAAAAATATACTGAAGTTTAGTTCTGGAAGTTGTCATTTTCAGGGTGTTGAACGGGGAACCCTGCAGGTGCAGGACTAGTGCATTTAGGGGGTTTCTTTTCAATTTTAGGAAAGAAAATAAACTAAAGCAGTTATTTTTCATGCAAATTATTATTATTTATCAGAAAATTAATTTTCAGGAAAGCATGTATTATATTTGTATATTATGGAGAAAATGCATATTTGAGAAAATACTATTATTATAATGAAATGTATATATAAGTATGAAATGCCAGAAATTATGATTTTAGAATATAATGTATTGTTTTATACAGCAATGTGTGGCATGAATATTATTTTATGTGGGAAGTATTATGATATGGTAATTTTATGAATAAGGTATGTTTTCAGAAGTTGTGAAATATTGCAATACATTATAGTTTCAAAATACATGATAAATGAATTATTTATTCAGAATGATATGTATGAAATGTTCGGAGCAAGGTCATGATTGATTATAGGCATAAAGCCGTGTTTTATGTATGATTTTGGTGCAAGGCCGTATTTATGAATGTTCGGCGCAAGGCCGTAGATATGAAAGAAACTGGCGCAAGGCCATATGTATGTATGTTATTTCAAAAAATGCTATCGATCTATTTATGTTAGACATGTATATTATCATGTATTATATGTTATCAGAACCCGAATGATAGTTCAGTTCAGTTCAGTTACAGGAGCACGGTACCGTTGTTATACAGATCAGATATTTATGTTCAGACTTGTGCTAACCACCCCACAAGGAGGTGAGAGATGGATAGTCGATGTGGCTTTCAGTGTAGAGTTGTAGACGTCCACCTGGTAGTCCGGACTAGGGTGTGGTGGGCCCATCGTACTTACAGACATTTTTTACTCGGCAGTGGTTAGCTAGCCATTGTTGGGTCCTGGCTTTGGGCTACACTTCCCATCATCGGGGGTAATACATGACATCAACTAGCTACACATCCTGGGTAAATTTCTATATTATTAGTTATATCAAACATTTCATGATCAGTATAAATTATTGGAAATTATGAAAGTTATGATTATTCAGATATGTTATCATGAATGTTTTCCAGAATAAGAAATGTACTGTATATATATTATAACATTAAATGTTTATGTTGCCACACAACTGTATTTAGTTTATTTTATCTTACTGAGAAGTGTCTCACCCCCGAACATTAAACAATGTTCAGGAAATCCAGAAGGACCGGCAGATCGAGGCCACCGTTGAATTAGGTTAGTGTTACCCCGCTAAGAGGGTAAGTGTTGAACTAGGATCAATAGATTTTGTTGTAGGATCCTAGGAATACTTTTTGGTATTTTTGGTTATTTTGGAGATTGTGTATAAGTACAGAAACGTGATGGCTTATAATTAACTCTGGTATTATGTATTTTATGGTTTGGAGAATGTGATTTAAATTTACTGTTGCTTAGTTTTCCGCTGTGAATGTCAGATGTCTCTCTGTTTACCATGGGTTAAGGTTGACTTTATTACTAATTAGGTTTTAATATATGATATATAAGCAGGTCGTTATAGTCATGGGAATGGGTACTTAGAACTCATGTATTTACATTTTCATATGATTTGATTTGAGGCTCAACATATACGCTAGAATGACCGTAGGACTCATGGATCTCATAAACATCATTAGGGGACATTCATGAACTTAGAAATTTTTTTAAAACCCTAAAAAATATTTTTATAAAAGAGTCAAGAAAGAGAGGAAAATAGTTTTTCAAAGTATAAAAAAAAATTCATGAAATAGGAACTTCAGACAACTGAACTCAGCGGTCAGTCGCCTGAAGTTGCCACTTCAGAAGATCGAAGTTAACTTTAGTCGTTTGAAGAATTTATTCAGAAGACCGAAGATTAAGTTTAGTCACCTGATGAATTTATGGCGAAACACGGAACCTAGCAAAAGCTTCTCAGAAGACTGAACTCAGACTTTAGTTATTTGAACTTGACACTTCAGTCGTCTGAACCCCAAACTTCACTCGTTTGACCCTGTGTCCAGGTTATTTTTTTTTAAACTCTAAAGAACTTCAATCATTTAGGCCTTTGACCTCAGTCATCTGAACTTGCGGGAAAACTTAAAAATATAATTTTTAATAAGAGAACTCACGAGATATCTTTTGATCCAACGGTTGAGATCTATTCTAAGGGAAAGATACCTATATATTGAACATCTAAACCCTAGTACGGAAGCTAAGATCAAAGAGAAGAGAAGAGAACGTTGCTTTTGAAAGAAATTTGTGAGACTTGATCATATTGCTATATGATTGCCTACACTCCAACATATACTCACCAAGCTTGGGCAAATCAACTTAGAAAATCAAAGGGAATTCTTTTACACATCTTAATTTCAACTTTGTATTGAGGTTTGGTAAATCGATTTATTATTTTCAAGAGTTTCTCATCTCATCACTTGTTGTTGAATATCATTAGAGAGATTGATCTTGAGTGTTCATATCTATATAGAGATTGTTTTTTACAAGATTATTACTTGAGTAAGGTTTTTGCCATTGGTTGAATAGTTTTTTGATTCAAGAGGGTACTTAGTTAAAGACTTGATATTTTGAATACTTTAGAACCATCTGATTGAATATCCTTAGAAGTTCATAACTATATAAATATAATTTTGAGAGATATTTTCTGAAAAATCCTATGTTAGTTTTTGATCTTTGGTAATCACATCATATATACATATATATATATATATATATATATATATATATATATATATAAAGTTGCATATTACAAAGATCATATTGTGGTTGAAAAACTTGAGAGAAATATTGTTGTGACAAAATGTGTTTCAAATCTTTGCAATCTTCAAAGCTTTTTGTGTATTCAAAGATTTAACCTAAGTTCTCCAAAGCATTGATATATATATATATATATATATAAATATTTTTGGGAGATTTGATTAAAGGGATAGTTAGTGAATCATATTTTTTCATATAACAATTATATCGTTACATTCATTCTAAGCTTCAAGTTTCATCATATGATTATGTATTAGGAATTTCAATTGTACTCACTAACTTTGTTGGAAGCAACTTTGAGTGTTTTACAGATTTGATTGTAATCATGATTCGGGTTGTGAACTGGGTTTCAGGAGAGAGCTGTATATCTTGTAAGCAGCAGATTAGGAGGAAGTTGTACCTCTTGTAAGCAGCGGATTGTAAGGCAAGCTCCGTCCCAATTTAATGAGCAGGGATTATAGTGGAATCCTTGAGTGAGTTGCTCAAGACGAGGACGTAGGCTAGGTTGGCTGAACCTCATAAAATCACATTTGCCTTCTCTCTTCCCTTATCTTTTTAATTTCTGCAACGCACTTCATTACTTACATTGCATGTATGTTTGTTGAATAATTTCACACGAACTTGATAAGTAATTGGTTAAATTTAGACATATGGACTAAGTGGTGAATAAGTTTCAAAGAATTTTTAAAATACCCAATTCACCCCCCTCTTGGGATTACACCTAAATTAACACTTTGTATAAATCATAATAATTTGCTTAATAGCATGATGTCTTATGTGGTTTATCTCAAAGAAATTTTACTTGTAAGATATTAGGATACAATATAAAAGGGGTCTTAATGTTTTAAATGTCTAAATAGTGTTTGGTGCTTAAAATTTTAAATTTTAGTATACACTATTGTTTTATTAAGAACCATAGAAAAGCATGCCAATATGAAAATTAAAGTGATATGTCCAATCTATGCTTAACATATGTCATTATGATTGGTTGTTGTATGAAAATATTGGGAATTGCATGCTTGAGTGAATCCCCTTCAAATGGACAAAATGTTTTTAACTGTTATAAGATTCTTGATGCTATATATATGCCTAAATTTAAAAATCGTAAGTATAGCATGCTTTGTCCATCATGTTGAGATTAAGGTTTAGGGTTTTTATTATAGTACTATAAATCATAATACCCTAAACTTATAATGAAGCTAAAATTCTTAAACATCATCAAAGCTCATCCCCAAATAGAAATTATCAAATAAGTCTAAGCTTGAAATGCCAAATATTGATTATTGAAAATTTGGGGTCTTGGCTTAGATTTGAAAGCATTATAGGTGAAAAATGAAAATATAATGACGCTTTGACTACATAAATGAGGGGGAGTAGAAAATTATTTTAATAAATATTTTATGGCAATGTGCTTATTTTAAAAACGCCATTTTATTATGGTTCTATTTTATGCCTTTGTGATATTTGCATTGAATGCCACCATCCCTTATTTGTTTAAAGTTTGAATCATATTATATGAAGGGATTATATTTTTGAAATAATCTACAATTGTGATGAACGTCACTATCAATTAACTGTCAAATGATTATATTCTTGATGGATAGTTTATTTCTTATGAACTACTGTTTAAACTACTAAAATGCATGCTTGGACTAAATGCCTCCTGCATGGCGGATGTAGTGATGTGGATTGTATGCTAATAGTGGATATAGGTTCTCACATGCTTGAGCTAAATAATAAATTGATTGCGTGAATCTATAAGGTTTTATATACATGGAAAAATGGGAAAATGTTCAATTTACAGATGGCATGCTGCCAAAATTTCGGTAGAACTTTTCCCAAAAATGAAACCATGTATTAAGTATGTGTTTAATGCACGTTAAAATATTTTTGAAAGGATGAGTGAATAAAAAAAGAATATCAATCCTCATCCTCTGTAGAAAATGCATGCAAAATTATTGAATATGTTTATACATGTTAAATCCTAAATGCTATATAAATTGAAAGACATGTATGTATTCTTCTTGTGTCTTAGGATGAACTAGTTCATGGACACCATTTGGTCCTAATCCTTGGATTATGAATTTCACATTGGACCTAAATGGATGATCACCATCTCATAACCTTCAAGTCCATGTCACTAGAGAATATCACATGACTTAGGGAGAGTTTTCATTTTGCACACACTCATTGTATTTTGACCTGTGTCTTCTTCATATTGAATCCATATTTCATAATTCTTGAGTATAGCCTTGATTGGCTATCGTGCCTTAAACTAAAATGCAATATGTCATGATGTGTGCTGAATGACAAATATTTGTTGCATGCTGAAATATTTTTGAAATGATGAACATATAATGAGTGTTTTTAAATGACTATCACCCTTAAGCTAAAACTCAAGTATGTGTGCATGCAAATATATGGGGGAGTTTAAGCCTTATCTTTGAGAAAAGGATTAAAAGCACCTGCCCCATGAACTCACATTATTATTGTTACCACTTTTTGAGTCCGAAGCTTTTCTAGGGACCCTGAACATCATATCCTGTCTTTATTGAATCATCTTTGATATGGATTGTTCTTGGTACGTATGAACACATTGCACATGACTCTATATTAGATCTCTGGTGCATGTGTCCTAGGAATGACTTTATTGATGAAACACAAATTTCTTAGCACATAACCAGTAAAATTTGTTTGGAATGAAAAATAGTACTTATACTAGTTAAATTCTCAATGAGCTTTCACAGTTAGTATCATGATAAGTCGTTGACAGTATCTAAGCATGTATTCAAATTGAAAGGGAGAGCTTTTAAATTTAAATCCCTATCTTGTGTGCTCACCCAAACTTTTAGCTTAGATCTACATGAAACATTATGTGGCTTGTGTGCTTAAATATAATTTTTTATTGAATATCTTGATTGAAAATATTTTTCTTAGCCGCAGTGTGTTAAGTTCGGCCACGTGATCCTTGTTTTAAATTGTTCTGATATTTTTAGGATCTATATGGTTGGTTTTTCTAGTTATCTATTGAAAAATTTTGTACTTAAACGTATACCAAAAAAAACATTGCTTGCTTGATCTTCTAATTAGAGTTTCTTTTTCAACAAGCGTTAGTATCATCCCCAGCATTTATTGAAAATTATAAGGGGATATATATTTTTTTATACATATACATATATTTATACATATATATATATATATATATGCAAGAGTTGATTTTATATAGAATATATTTTATCTCTTGCTTATGTGCTTAAATGCTTTCATGACTTGTGCTTCGTTGTATTAAATCTTTATGTCATGAAATTTATTTTTTAAGGGTGTTGCATAACTGGTTCATGGATTATACATGAAATGCATGTGAACTAGTTAGCATTTATTGAAAATTATAAGGGGATATATATTTTTTTATGCATATACATATATTTATACATAGATACATACATACATATATACATATATATATATATATATATATATATATACACGCATGAGTTGATTTTATATAGAATATATTTTATCTCTTGCTTATGTGCTTAAATGCTTTCATGACTTGTGCTTTGTTGTATTAAATCTTTATGTCATGAAATTTATTTTTTAAGGGTGTTGCACAACTGGTTCATGGATTATACATGAAATGCATGTGAACTAGTTAGACCGTTTTTGAAAGTCAAGGTGAAGCCCCAAGAAGGGGGGGGGGGGGGAATGAATTGGGTTATTAAATTTTTTTTTTAATTCTTTTCCAGAATCTTCAACCTTTTGTTATTTTATCAAATACACAACAAAAGCCAAGTTATTTAATCAATCCACAAACCAATAATCAATCAATCAAATAACCAATCAACAATTAAACTAATCGACCATAAAATACCAAATCAAGATATGATATGTAGCTCTTTGGCAATCTTTCAGCTTTTGTAAGAACTCAAGGTAGAGTTTGTTTGTAGCCCTGTAGTGAATGAAATTGTTTGTGCTCTCTTAACTAAGACTTCCGCAAACGATTAAACAATGTACTTCCTTTTGGGTTTCCACAAAAGTTTAATCAAATGTACTTTCTTAAGTTAAGAGTCTTCTTAATCTCGGTTTTTTATTTTTAGCTATCTACACTTTGCATATACACAACACAATATATACATATGTCGAAAGTAAAGAGAAGGGTAAGAATGAGATCAAGATTTTTACAAGGTTCGGCTTATCCTTAGCTTACGTCCTTGCCTTAGGCCAATACCACCTAAGGATTCCACTATAGTACTCCTTTCCGGGTGGAGCAAACCTTTACAAATCCCTCCTTAAGGGTATTGCCCCCTCTCCAAGCGATACCCCATGCTTGGTCCAACGATTCAAACAATCCTTGAATCGTCTACAATAACAAGAGACAAGAAACAATTTTTGTGTACAATGACAATCTCAAAAGAGTAGATTAGTATAATTAAAAACACTGTATACTTTAATATCAAATATCAAAGGAAATAGATTGAAGCTCAAGAGTGATTTCACCAAATTCCTTCTCCAGATGAGAATCAGTGATTCAGTAGTCTAGAACTCAGAGAAGGATGTTTCAACACTTCAGAATTTCACAGTTTTGTAAAGAGTGAGCAAGAAAGATCTTTGAGAAAGTAAGAGAGCTTTCAGATTTTGAACATATTTTCAATTTCTTGGTATAGTTTAATTTGCTAAAACATGTATTTATAAACTTATAAAAGTATTTTTGTGTTGCCTAAGATTACTTGGAGTATTTCTCAAGTTTTTATGAAATTTGGGGCACAATAAACTTTAGTTTTAATTTAAAACATTTTAAAATTAAAGACCTTAATAGTGTTCAATAGACTGAGGTATCGGGTTCAGTCTTCTGAAGTTCTTTAAAACACTAAAATTTTAACTGAAAACAGGGTTAGTCGACTGGGGTGTCAAGGTTTAGTCTTCCAAGGCTATATTGCCGCTTCAGGATTTTGTCAAGAAATTCTTCAATAGACTGAACTTAATCTTCAATCTTCTAAGGAAAATCTTTAGTCTTCTGAAGATAAACTTTAGTCGTCTGGGGAATTAAAATTCTAGTTTTTCAGTTTTAGTTTTCAAAAACTATTTGCTTTCTTGCTTTGATTTATAAAAACTTTATCCAGGGTTTTGTAAAATAAAGTCTCAAGTCCACAATGACCCTTAAAGAGCTTTAACATATTTTCATGTGATATTTCAATATGATGTACTTACATCATTTGGCTTAAAACCTTTAAAACACTCTATGCTTGAAGTCTTCCATGGTATTTTTGCTTTGAATCCCCTTTAACTTGAGCTTGAGTCAACTTTAGATTTCCACATACTTTACTCTTTTTGGTGTCACTTGAGCTTCCCTTGGATCACTTTAAAAATGAATGTGGCTTTTGAGTCCTTAGTGATTTTGAACTTTCATTGTTATTCTTTCTTTTGACCTTTGTCTTTAAGTATTCCTAAAACATCATCACTTTAACACCACATGTTAAATCATCCTTCATTTGTTATCATCAAAATAAGATTTGAAAGTCATGTTAGGCCAACAATCTCCCCCTTTTTGATGATGACGAATAAAGAGCAAAGATGAGAAATCCTTTGACAAGGCTTCCTTTTACAATAAGCATGCCTTTCAATAATTTTGAAAAATGATGATATCAAGTATGAGTAAGTTAAAAAAAATCACAATTAAGCATATGAACACAATCAAGTACATTACATATCAAAACTCATATCATATTTGCTCAAAACTTCTCTCCCCCTTTGACATCATTCAAAAAGAATTGAGGGGCATAATGTAAAAAGTCATTAAAAGAGCATATGTATTACAAACATAGGAAAGTCAAGGAAGGCAACATAAAAACTAAGTGTTTACATCAAGACTGCATCATAAAAAGTCTAAAACTCAACTATCAGCATCATCATCTTCTTCTTCAGCTTCTTCATCACCTTTCTCTTCTTAATCACCTTCCTCTTCTTCATCACCTTCATCACTCCCTTCCTCAGAATCTTCATCATCACTTCAAGGGGCTGAACTAGTGTCCATAGGATCAACATCTCGGGATGAGCTAGCTTGATATTCCTTAATACGAGTGAGGCACTGGTCAAGGGGGGATACCTTCTCCTGAAGCGCTTGAAGTCCTGATCTCATATCCTTGCTGAAAGTGGAGATTCACTATGAAAGGACATGAACCAAGAAGGAGTGTCTGCAAGAGGTCCTTGGTCATGAGCTAGAGGAGGAGGAGGAGGAGGAGGAGGAGCTGCTACTGGTGCTTATTGAGGCCTTCCTCCTTTGAAGTACCAACCCTGATCACTCTTGTCATCACCTATTTTTTCAAGGGTTGTGGAGTTGAAGAGATCATAACGAGAACATTTTATGAACAACTCAGAAGGTGTAGTGATATCGAGATGAGTAAAGATGAGGTTCAATGCACCTCCATGTGGAAGGGACACTCTAGATGCTTCTAACTTTGCCCACATCCACTTCAAAATGAGATTGGATAGGTCAAGTTTCTTTTTTTTAAGCAAACACCGTAAGACAAAGCACTCAACATAGGAAAGATGATCGATAGAGCCATTCTTGGGTAAGATGTTATATGAAATGATTTTGTGAAGGATTTGGGCTTGGAGATTCAATTATATGTACAATGGTGCATGTCCAAAATACACAGGTTCATTTTCCATAATTAAAGGCAAAAATGCTTCAGGTGTCAAGTTTTACTCTAAAATTAAGGATTGAGCAAATGCATTACATTCAAATTCTCCAGGGGTGATATGCAGTATAGGAGCTAAAATATGAGGAGTTAAAATAATTATCTTGCCCCTAACCTCGGTAGTTAAAACACTATCACTATGAATCATGTTGGCATAAAATTTTGTGATAAGATTGGGGAACATGCCTTTAGCTTGGTACACTACAAAGTTTTTCCAGCCAATATTCCTAAACATGGGGAGTATCTTAGGGAATTCGGTATCAAAGAAAGCGGTGTCGATCATCTTACCAAGAATAGGATCCGTAGACCTGAGAGAAGAATGATAACGAAGCTTGGATGGAGGTGTGACTAGCCATCTTTCAATGTTGTTATGATCTCTGCCAGTAGAAGTTCCATGGTTTGCTGCCGTCTTAGTGCGAGGCATATTAAAGATCAGAGAGCAAACAAAACCCAGCTGTGAAATCCTAGAATCCGTTGGTGTGGATGTACAATCATGTTGGGAGGCTAGGATTCAAGAGATTTTTGGTGAGGATTGAAGAAGACAAAAATTGGGTGCTTCGAATGAGTGATGGAATAGGGTTCAGAGGCCTGAAGTTAGGTTTTTTTTGCATGTCAAATATATAGATCCCGTGACTTTAGTAGACTAAATATTAAGTTCAGTCATCTGAAGATTTATAGAATAGGAATCTAAACAGACAGTAGCACCTCAGTCGACAAACGTGTGATGGCTTAGTCGTCTGAACCTTTAGGCTACGGTGTTCAATCATCTAAGCTTCTAGGCTCAGTCATCTGAAGTTTGTAAGTTTGTAAAATTATTTCTATGCTTGTTTTGAAACCTTCCTAAATCACTTCCCTACTATGTGACAATCCAAGTTCTCTTCTAATGGATACGATTCTTTCTTCAAGGAGAGGTTTTGTGAAGATGTCTGCCCATTGGTCATTTGTATTTATAAATCCAAGTGATATATCTTCTTTTTGAACATGATCTCTTAGAAAGTGATGTCTTATGTCAATGTGCTTAGTTATTGAGTGTGATATAGGATTTTTAGATATATTTATTGCACTTGTGTTATCACACTTGATTGGAATAGTTGTGTATTCAAGATTAAAGTCTTTTAATTGTTATTTCATATACAAAGATTGTGCATAACAACTCCCGATTGCTACATATTTAGCTTCAATGGTTGATAAAACTACAGAGTTTTGTTTCTCAGAAAACCAAGATACTAAAAATGATCCTAAAAAGTGACAAGTGCCACTAGTACTTTTTCTATCTATCTTACACCCTGCATAGTCAGCATTCGAATAACTGATCATTTTGAATATGGTCTCCTAAGGATACCAAAGATCTAAGTCCATTGTGCTTATCAGGTATCTTAGAATTCTTTTAACGGCTATTTGGTGTGATTCTTGGGGTGCTGTTTGAAATCATGCACATATTCATACACTAAACATTATATCGGGCCTACTTGCTGTTAGATATAGCAAACTTCCTATCATTCTTCTATAATATTTCATATCCACTGATTTCCCTTTTTCATCTTTATCAGGACTTATTGAAGTACTCATGGGTGTCCCTATGGGTTTACTACTTTTCATATCAAAGTTTTTAAGCATGTCTTTTATGTATTTGTATTGACTTATGAAGGTTTCATACTTAGCTTGCTTAAATTGTAATCCTAGAAAGTAATTTAATTCTCCCATCAAACTCATCTCAAACTCATTTTGCATACACTTTGCAAATTCCTTACATAAATGATCATTTGTAGCACCAAATGTGATATCGCCAACATAGATTTGAATTATAAGCATGTCTTTATTTTTTGTTTTAATGAATAAGGTGCTATCTACCTTTCCTCTTGAGAAGCTATTATTTAGTAAGAATCCACTTAATCTTTCATACCAAGCTCTAGGAGCTTGTTTTAATTTGTACAATGCCTTAGTTATTCTATACACATGATTAGGATGTTTTATGTCCTCTAGTTAATCTATACACATGATTAGGATGTTTTATGTCCTCAAATCCAAGTGGTTGTGCTACATATACCTCTTCATTTATGAAACCATTCAAGAAGGCACTTTTTACATCCATTTGGTATAATTTGATTCCTTATGGGATGCATAGGCTAAAAGCATTTGAATTGCTTCCATTCTAGATATGGGGACAAAAGTCTCATCATAATCTATACCTTCTTCTTGGTTGTATCCTTGAACTACTAATCTAACTTTATTTATAACTACAATCTTGTTTTCATCCTTTTTATTCCTAAATACCCATTTAGTTCCAATTATTGAATGATTTTCTAGTTTGGGGCGTACTAAATTCCATACTTTATTTCTTTCAAATTGATTTAATTCCTCTTGCATGGCAATAATCCAAGAGTCATCATTTAGAGCTTTTTCAACATTCTTAGGTTCATCTTGAGATAAGAAAGCATAGTGATTACATAGATTTTTCAAGGAATACCTTGTTGTTACTCCTATTGATGGTTCTCCTATGATTTGATCTTGAAGGTGATTTCTTACATACTTCCCTTCCCTTGGTAAATCAAAATTTTCTATAGGATTGTCTTCTGGAATTTCTTCATTGTTCTCTTCTTTTTCTTCTTTGATTTCTAGACCTTCTTCTTTTTGTGAAACATCATCTTTTTCTTCATTTTTGATTTCTTTTGCAAAGGGATTTGATTCATCAAAGGTTACATGAATTGATTCAATAATTGTTAGTGTTCTCTTGTTATAGATTCTAAAAGCCTTACTATTTGTAGCATATCCTAGGAAGATACCTTCATCTGACTTAACACCAAATTTTCCTAAGTCATCTTTCCCAACACTCACACACATATCATATAATATATAGGAGTGTTAAATTTGTGCTTAAACTTGAACAAATAATCAAAAATTTGAGAGAGTTTGGGTGACCGAACCCTTAGAGTTCAAAACTCTTCGAGGGCCCGAACTGTTAAGAAGTCAACAATTGACTTAGGCTCTCGAGCGACCTAATCATATTATGCGTACTGTCCATAGGCGCTCGAACCCTTTGAAAGGGACATTCTACCAACTTGGGCGACTGAGCCATTTAGTTCAAACTGATCCCCGGGCGACCAAACACACGAGTTCGGGCTATCGAACATATGACCGAGCACCTGAAGTCACGAAACAAACTTTCTAACTTTGATTCGGGTCACAAAACCTGAATCTGGGTGGCCAAACTACCTTTAATATCTTTTATTACTGAGTCTGTTCAGGCAACTAAACCTCAGTTCAGCCACCCAAACCTCAGTGGGTTAAAATTATTTTAACCGCGGTAAAACTAGGTTAAATTGGGCTAATTGCATTTTAACTATTTGAGACTTTTTTAATTATTCCCAACATATCCCAAACGGTTATAATTTTACCTCTGCCTATAAATATGGGCTCATTTGCAAGATTAGAAGATGATTAGCAAGTACATTAGCCAAAAAATCCCCTCATTTGAAAATACACTCTTTGGCCAAATACTCTCAAATTTCCATTCCTTTGATATATTCTGAGATTGTGAGAGCTCACTTCGTGAGATTGTGATTACTAAATCTTGCTAAAAACTCCCACTTGCTTATGTGATTGAGATATTATTTTTGGGGAGTTTAGTTTAGGTTTATCCCACATATTTTCATACTATAAATCTTGTGTTGGGATAACCGAGTAAGTTTAGGATATTTGCATTGTTATTGCAAGTGTCCAATAGTTTTGTTTTTGGTTGTGAAAAGATATTTTCAAAGAAGCAAAATATTTTCAAACTAGTTGTGTGCCTAATTCACTGAAGAAAATCTTCTTGAACTAGTTTGAATATTTGATTGATATCTTTGGAATACTGATTTGCTATTGATTTGCGCTTTGCTTAAATTCCAAGGTATTGCTTGTTTAGAATACTCTTAAAGATTATTATGATCATATCCCGTTGAGTGTTATTTGCATATATATACACATCGTCGAGCTTACATTTACCTATATTATTGATGTGTATGTGATTGCACTTATATTGGGTATATATCTGTTTTACATGAAAGCATAATCACTGTACTATTTTATTGTGAACTTACTGTTGTATTTCCAGGCGTGGCCTAAGGGGGCGGTAATCCAGCCGGGAAGGATTGTGTAGGTTGAAGTCAGCCCTATGTTAATTGACCTGGTTGTAAAGGTTGAGGCCAGCCCTGTGCTAATTGACCTGGTTGTTTAGGTGTCGCTCCACCCATTAAGTGAGCCTATAGTGGTAATCCTTGTGCTTGTTAGCCAAGGCAGGGACATTGGCAATTTGGCTAAACCTCGATAACATATTGCGTGTACTGTTTACTTTTTGACACTTTACTTTTATTGCACGTGTATGTTTATTTGTTAATTGCATAGACTGACCCTAGGTTGTGTAACACTGCTTTTAAACCAATTGACCTAGATGATAAATTTTAAATACCCAATTCACCCCTCATCTTGGGATTGCACCAAAGCTAACAATTGGTATCAGAGCCTCATTACCCAGACTTAAACGTTATTTTGTAAAAGATCAAAATGGCTCACTTTGGTGTATCCCAATCATGTAAGGGTAGGTTCTCTACAAATCCTTCAATGTTTACTAGTGAAAATTTTCTGTTTGGAAACTTAGAATGACTGTCTTTATAAAATCATTGAATTGGAGGACTTGGAGATTCATTACTCAAGGGGATATCATACCTATGAAAAGTGTCAATAATATTGAAATCCCAAAATCAGAAATTGATCTGAATGATAACAATATGAGTTTAATTCAAATAAATTTTGATGCCATGAATATTCTATTTTATGCTTTAGATACTAATATCTTTCGTGAAGTCAAGGCATGTCAAAACGCTAAAGCAATATGGGAGGAACATGAAAAGAGATATGGAGCATCTAACCATGAAAAGTTTACAACTCGATGTGACTCTAGCTCAAAAGGCCATGAAGGAGGTAAATCGTACTTCATAGCTCTAACCGATGATGAGGTAAACCCATCTCCTTCTATGTTATTAGATAATCCTGACAATGATTCATCTGATGATTTGAATGATACATCTAATTCTGAATCATGTGATAGTAGTGATGGTGAGAGCATGCCTACTTATGAAGAACTGCAAATTGAATATGTTAGAATTCATAAGTCACTTGTTAAAGCTAAAAAAAGATATATTGCTTTGAAGAACAAGTATGAGGCTGAATGTGAATCAAAAGTTCTTTTTGAAAGGGAAAATGATTTTAAAATTAAAGAGTTAGTAAACAAGAATGAAAAATTAGAAAAAGAATTGAAAGTAGTAAGATCTCAAACTTCAAATGATGATAATAAAGATCTTCTTATTGCAAAACTTGAATGCAAAGCAAATAACATGAGTAAAAAGATTATTAAATTACAAAGTGTTTGCAAAGACTTGAAAGATTCAAAAATGCAAGATCTAGAAAAGAAAGTAGAAGACCAGTATAAGATCATCTATACATTCACTAGAGGTAAAGAAAATTTTGACAAACTCTTAGGTTCACAAAAGATGACTTTAGACAAAGAAGGTATAGGTTATAAAGGGATTGAAAATAAGAAAAGAAAGAACCTATACATGGGGTGCTTTGTAAGGGCATCAAAACACTATGCTAGTACCTGCTCTGGTCCATATACTCACACCACATGCATCTTATGTAAAAAGAAAAAGCACATAAAATTTAATTGCCCATTTAAAAGGAAATGCGTTAAATGCAAACAAGTCTGGAGAGCCAAAGTACCACCTACTCCTAACCCATCGAGAATAAAAGATAGAAAAATGGTATTGGTGGTTAAGAAAACAAACCCCTTGAAATTCAAGGAAGAATTTACTCAAATAGGAATTACATGATCTTATAATTCTTCCTTAGCAGTTAGGATTAGCTATATGGGGTAGTGTTGACTACAGGCTTAGGAAATGGTTCGGGCTAAAAATGTAAAATGTATATGTCCACTATTTAAAATCTTATATACTAAGTATTTTGAAAAATCAAGCCAATCTACAAATGCAAGTATATAACCAATTTGAACTTAATACATATATTCATTGGTTAAAATATAAAATCATAGGCTATAACTTAATTAAAATCCGCTTCCAAATGGACAAAAGAATCCTTGCTAGGTATAGAATTCTTAATGCTTAATTCATGCTTGAATATACAAATCTTAAGTTAAGCATACTATGTCCATTGCACACATTTGAGTTTTAGGGAATCCATCTCGATATATATTAGTTAAACCTAAACTCATTTTTGAATATAAAAGCCTTAACCTTAGTTTAGTCATCACTCTAGGCTTGAAGCACTATTGATAAAAAATTTCAAATATTTCTAGTGCTTATCAAAATATTTTTTTTAAAACTAGAGGCATCCACTACGGGATTCAAGTTTCACTGTTAAATCAAAAATTCCCTTTGAGCTTAAATCTTAAATCCTCTCATTGGTTTGTATCCTTGCTTCAAATTTGTGATCATACCTAAAGGATACTTTCCAATCACCAAAGAGCATTGTTTCAAAAATTCACTCTTCTAGTTGCTCTTCATCTAAATTGTTTGGACATATCCTCTTCCATGCAATTTTCTTGAATCATGTCCATTCATTATAAATACTCCTTGAACAAAACTTAAATTTTAATTTTTAAAGGGTATTAATCCAAAATTTCTTTTATAAGCTCTCAAACATTAAATCAAATCCTTTAAAGATTTAGCTTTGTGAATTAAGTTAAATGGCTAAAATGATTAATATAGGTTTCAATCTAGATGATGGAACAAAATTCAAGGAAATCTATGCACAAACCTTAACTTTCAAAGCCATTTGAACATAGGCCTCTCACGTATTGTAAATCATAAGAAAACAAATATAGGCTTAGAACTCTCAAAGAAATATTCATTGTGACATGTTGGTCTGTTAAGCCTAAGAACTCAAAACCAAGCTTATATCATTAAAAATCTAGATCTTTTGGCTAAATGATTTGAAAAATAAGAAAAAGACATTAAATGAGTCAAGTGCATAATTGAGGGGGAGCATTCATCTTCATGTCTATATTCATTAAAATGCTCTCAATTTTTACCCGTGCTTATATGTTTGTATGCTCCTATGAGAACAACTCTGCACTAATCTCATAACTATCCATTGTTAGTTACTGGTCATCTCATAAATTGGATAGTTCACTTCTTTTATGAGTTGTTGATTGAACTACTGGAAAGCATGCTTGTCTTGAAAGCCTCCTGCATGGCGGATGCAGTGATATAATTTGCATGTTAGTCGTGGATATTAGGTTATTGCTTGCTTTATATAATTTATCTACTGAAAATAACCCATTATCAAGTATAAATTTTATGGGAAAACGTCCAATTTATAGACGGAATGCTGTCAAAATTTTGATAGATTTTTCTTAAAATAAAACTTTTGTACAAAGATCATTATGATAGTAAAATTGTTAAAATGTTTTTGAAAGGATGAGTGGAAACTTAAATTGAAAATTAAATTTCATCCTTGCATAATCATTAGGTAGTTAGAGGAGCTAAGCTCCATCCCTAGAGAAAAAGCTTAAAGATCTTATATGCATCACTGTCATTTATTGAAATATTGAGGCTTCTTAGAAGAACCTTGAACATCATATCCATACTTAAAGGTTTACGAATAGATATGGATTGTTCTAAGTTATGAGTATTAGTTTATGCCTTAATATATTTTCTAAGCTGCATCTATGGCCTATAGGGATGACCATACTAATCATAATATAGTTGATAAATCATCAGTATGGTTGAGTTAAAGGATTTAAAATGAATGGCTTATACTGTAGGAAAAATGAAATGAATCTTGATTTGTGTAAGCAACTCATTTCAATTAAATCATATCTTCAAATTGTTAGGGGGAGCAACTTAACTTAAAATTCTCCAGCTCTAAAATTCCTTAACAATTCTAACACTTACATTCATGCTCTTAATATATATTGAGTTGTGTGCTTTATACTGATCATGAATGTTGGATGTATTTGAATCATGGAATGCACTGTTATGGAGTATATTGAATATCTTGCATGCATTAATCATGAGCTGTTCTTGTAATCATTCAGGTCTTTGATTTAATTTTGGAAATTACTCTATTTTCAAATAGCATGCTGCCAAAAATTTAAATTTTTTTCTCAAAATTGAATCTTATATATGAATGTCTTGTGTTTACTTTCCTACCTTAGCCCTTTCTTGCTGATGTCAAAAAGGGGGAGAAATGTCTAATGCAAAATTGGGAAAGCTAAATACATCTAAATACATATCAGAATTGAGCTTTATTGATTGAATGCAAAATTTGTGTTAATTGGTCTTTATTTGTCATATGCCTATACTTCAAATTTAAATTCTATGCATACACTTATGGGGAGCCTCTTGGCTATGCCCACTTTTGCAAATTGTTTTTGTCATCATTAAAAAGGGGGAGAATGTTGACTCTATGAGTCTGATCCTGTTTTGATTATGACAAAACCAATGTTTCTCACCTGTGCACTGAGCTTCTTGAACAAGTCTATCCTTAGGATGCACTGTTGGTAGGAACTCAAGCAAGTCATACGGACTATGAAGATCAAACTTCATTGATGGCGCCTAGAGTAGCAAAAGGAATGAAGACCTATTTCAATTGTATTTGCATTCATTTTGTAATAATTCATTTCGATCTATAATAATCTCTACATGTCATGCACGTGGTAATTATAAGCTCCAAATGACCGTAGAATGATCATAGGGGCTAAATGACCTTAGGGCACCCTTTGGTCGACCGACGTCAGAGTTTTGGGACTATCTCAAAACGGCCTCATTAAGACCATAGTAAGACTTTAGGTCCTAACACTCACACACATATCATATAATATATAAGAGTGTTAAATTTGTGCTTAAACTTGAACAAATATTAGAAATTTGAGAGAGCTCGAGCAACCGAACCCTTGGAATTCAAAACTCCTTGGGCACCCAAACTGTTGAGAAGTCAACAGTTGACTGAGGCTCTCGGGCGACCGAATCGTATTGTGCATACTGTCCACGGGCGTCCGAACCCTTTGAAAGGGACATTCCACCAACTTGGGCGACCGAGCCATTTAGTTAAAACTGATCCTCGGGCGACTAAACACACGAGTTCGGGCTACCGAACATATGTTCGGGCACCTGAAGTCACGAAGCAAACTTTCTGACTTTGATTCGGGTCACCGAACCTGAATCTAGGCAATCGAACTACCTTAAATATCTTTTATTACTAAGTCTGGTCAGGTGACCAAACGTCGATTCAGCCACCCGAACCTCGGCATGTTAAAATTATTTTAATCGCGGTAAAACTAGGTTAAATTGGGCTAATTGCATTTTAACTATTTGAGACTTTTTTAATTATTTCCAACATATCCCAAACGGCTATAATTTTACCCCTGCCTATAAATATAGGCTCATTTGCAAGATTAGAAGATGATTAACAAGTAGATTAGCCAAAAAATCCTCTCCTTTGAAAATACACTCTTTGGCCAAATACTCTCAAATTTCCATTCCTTTGATATATTCTAATATTGTGAGAGCACACTTTGTGAGATTGTGATTACTAAATCTTTCTAAAAACTCTCACTTGCTTATGTGATTGAGATATTATTTTTGGGGTGTTCAGTCTAGGTTTATCCCAAAGATTTTCATACTATAAATCTTGTGTTGGGATAACCTAGTAAGCTTAGGATATTTGCATTGTTATTGCAAGTGTCCAATAGCTTTTTTTTTGGTTGTGCAAGGATATTTTCAAACTAGTAGTGTGCCTATTTCACTAAAGAAAATCTTCTTGAACTAGTTTGAATATCTGATTTATATCTTTGGAATACTGATTTGCTATTGATTTGTGCTTTGCTTAAATTCCAAGGTATTGCTTGCTTAGAACACTCTTGAAGATTATTATGATCATATCCCGTTGAGTATTATTTGCATATATATACACATCACCGAGCTTACATTTACCTATATTGTTGATGTGTATGTGATTGCACTTATATTGGGTACATATCTGTTTTACATGAAAGCATAATCACTGTACCATTTTATTGTGAACTTGCTGTTGTATCTCTAAGCGTGGACTGAGGGGGCAGTAATCCAACCCAGAAGGATTGTGTAGGTTGAAGTCAGTTCTATGTTAATTGACCTGGTTGTAAAGGTTGAGGTCAGACCTGCGCTAATTGACCTAGTTATTTAGGTGCCGCTCCACCCGTTAAGTGAGCCTATAGTGGTAATCCTTGTGCTTGTTAGCCAAGTCAGGGACGTAGGCAATATGGCCAAATCTCGATAATATATTGCGTGTGCTATTTACTTTTTAGCACTTTACTTTTATTGCACGCGTATGTTTATTTGTTAATCGCATAGACTGACCCTAAGTTGTGTAATACTGCTATTAAACCAATTGACCTAGGTGATAAATTTTAAATACCCAATTCACCCCCCCCCCCTTGGGATTGCACCAAAGCTAAAAAAAATTATTTCAAAACGGTTAGAATCATTTTTGGAATGAAAAGCACCAAAAAGAGGATTTCCTAATTGCTATCAGTTTTTATATATCCGTATTGAGGCGCATTTTTCTCTATGAAAAAATCCTTAGGTTAAAAAGAGTTCAACAAGATAGTTGTAGGAATTTCTCTTAGCTTTCTTTTGATACCAATATCATCAAATTTGGAGTTACATATAAAAAGGTATGACCAAAATACTGAAAGATGCTCGAGGCCGATAGCCTGACAGCCGAGTGTCCATGTTTGTATAGAAGCTTGTCTTTGCACTGTCAGACACCTGTCCATGTTTTGTCAGGTGACTGCCACCTTGCTATCCCTTTAAAATAACTAGATAGCCAACTACCAAAGATCTGACAGTTAGCTGTCACGCGGCTATTTTGAAATTTTTATAACGGAAAAATTTTTTAAATAAGGTTGCTTGGGGCTCAAGTTACATACCTTTTAAATTATATAAATAAGTCTCAAGATCATTTGAATTAATGAACCAAGAATTAAATTTAGCATCTCTCTCAATTGTTCTCAAATTCTCAAGGCTCTCTCTTGCTCTTAACTTGCACAAAGCTTACTGAGTTCTTGCTGATTTTATTCACCAATCTTGTGCTACAAATTCTAAATCTTTCAATCATTGAAAGAATTAATCGGTGATATACTCCTTTGAGCTTCAAGTTAATTTCCATATTATTATTTACTTTGAAGTATATTATAGTGCTGAACTGTTGTACTAATCAGCTCTTTGTGTGAGCAATTCTTTGTACACAAATATTTGATTTGTATATTGTAGATTGACGATTCCAAGGATTGTTTGGATCATTGACTAAGTAAGGGGATATTGCTTAGAGAGGCGGGCTCTAACCTATTTGAAAGAGTGACCAAACGAGGGTACATCATTTAGAAAGGTGGGCTTGAGCCTACTAAAGGAGTGTTGTAACCGGTGTTGTTCCGCCTGACTAAAGAACTGATTTTAATAATCCTTTGGTGGTTTGCCAAAGGCGAGGACGTAGGCTGGGTATAAGCCGAACCTCGTAAAAATCCCGGTATCACTCTCTCTTTCCCTTACTCTTTACTTTCATTATATTTATATTACGTGGATGGTTTAATTGGTAATCATACGAACTACATAATTTTGAAGTTAAATAAACTCAAGGTTCAATTTTAATTTGGGATTGCGGAAACCAAAAGGTAATACGTTGGTTGATCAAACTTTTTTGAAAACCTCAAAAGGAAGTACGTTGGTTGGTTAACACCCAAAGAAAAATTAACTAAGAGGTTATTTAAATTCTAAGTTGTTTGGGATTTGAGTTGTGGATTGCATTAAAGAAACCATTTCATATATACAGGGCTTGATTCAAATTTATATACCCAGGGCTGACAACAAAAGTTGAAAGTTGAAACTAATATATTGATTAAATTGTGGTTGAATGGTTTAAAGTTTGATATTGATTGGAATGTATTTATATTTCAAAGAGTGTTGAATCTTGCAAGCTTTCATCAATCTAAATAGTGTTGCAGTTAACTTATACTTGGCAAATTAATTGGTTGTTTGATTGAACCTTGTCTTGTTCATTTGTAAAGGTTGTAGATTAGATAAAGAGAATTACGTTTGTATTGTGTGATTTCTAAATCAGCAAGAAATCAAGAATTCATTGAAAGAATTAAATTAAGACTTATAAGAGGTTAAGAATTCTTGAAGAGAATTAAAAGAAATTTTGAAACTCAATTCACCTCCCCTTTTGGGACTACACCTCGTTTTTCAACATTTACATCAAAAAACATGAAAGTAAGCTATGTTAGGTCTTCTTCCTTTCCATAATTCATAAGGAGTTTTATTTAGGCTTGATCCAATGGAAACTCTTTTTATTACATAACAAGCGGTATTGACAGCTTCAGCCCAAAAATACTTGAGTAGTTTATTTTCATTTAACATTGTTCTAGCCATTCTTGAAGGGTTCTATTCTTTCTTTCAATGACTCCTTGTTGTGGAGTTCTAGGTACTGAGAAGTTATGACTAATTCCATGATCATTACAAAACTTTTCATCATTTTTTTTTTTTTTGAACTCTTTTCCTTGATCACTTCTTATGTTTGAGAGATTGTATCCTTTTTTATTTTAAAGTTTCTTGCATGTTTATTAACAAGTTACAAGCTTCATCTTTGTTAGCTAAGAACAATACCCAAGCAAACCTAGAGTAGTCATCAACTATTATGAAGGCATATTGCTTACCTCCTAAGCTTTGAGTTCTAGTAGGACCAAACAAATCCAAATGTATGAGTTCTAAGGGTTTACTAGAAGATATGTGCTTGTTCTTTTTAAAGCTTGTTTTAATCTGTTTTCCAAGTTGGCAAGCATCACAAATTTTATCTTTTATGAACTTTGTATTAGGTAATCCTTTTACTAAATTCTTCTTAGATAATTTTGATAGAAGATCCATGCTTGCATGTCCTAGTCTTTTATGCCAAAGCCAACTGGCTTCATTCATGGCAACCAAGCATGTTACGTCTTGAGAAATTAGATTATCAAGGTTTATACAATACACATTGTTCGCTCTATAGGCTATAAAAAGGATTTCTTGTTTCTTAGGATTTTGAACTAGGCATTTTGTCTTTCTTAAAGATTATGTATAACCCTTTGTTACTAAGTTGACTTATACTAAAAAGATTGTGCTTTAAACTATCAACTAACAATACATCATCAATAATCTTTTCTTTATCTTGAATTGAATTTTTAAGTTCGCTTATTTCTAAGTCTTTCTTGGTTTGATCATATACTTGCAATTTGACCAATTCTTGGAACAGAGTGTTTATTTTCTCCATTAGGTTGTCAATATGAGATTCCTTTTCTTTTTCAGTAGATTTTGAGGATTCTAGCTGGTTTTTAAGACTCTCATTTTGTTCTTTTAAAACTATGTCCCTCTTTGATACTTTAATAAATCTATTATGGAGAGCAAACAATTCAGCTTGGGGTTCTTTGTATGATGACATACTTTCACATGAATCATTACATGATTCATCACTTGATTCTTCCGAGGAGGAGTAGTAAGAATTTACCTTAGCGTTGTGTACCATAAAGCACATGTTGGCCATCTCTTGTTCGCTGAATTCATTCTCTGACTCACTTGAGCTTTTATCATCCCTTGTAGCCTTCATTGTTGTTTTCTTCTTCTCCTTCTTTTCTTTCTTAAGTTGTGGACAGTCCGATTTAATGTGTCCGACCTTTTTACAATGATAACAAGTAGGTGGACCATTCTTATTTTTGTTTTCCTTTTTACTAATTTCACCTTTTTCAATTTTTGTTCCTTTGAATTTTCGAGTGAACTTTTTGTTTCTTTTAAAGAATTTTCCAAGTCTTTTAGTGATAAATGCTAGTTCTTCATCATCTAATTCACTAGTTTCATCATCTTGTTCACTTGAGCTTTCTTTAGATGCTTTAAGAGCTATAGATTTCTTATTTTTATTTTAGTGTTCCTTTCTTTCATAGTCATTTCATAAGTGAGAAGTGAACTGTTGGCCTTACAAGACTTAAAACCTTGTTATCTTGTTTTGAAGCTAACAAACAAGTGAAAATGTATTTGTGTGAGTAATGATATTTCAGGGCTCATATATGAGAAAGCAAAGGTCAAAGTGCTCAAGAGGATCAAATGAAGTTTAAAAGAGTTCAAGCATGGATTTAAAGATGATATATTAAACCTTGAAGAATATGAAGACATGAATAAGTTGTTGAAAGCCAAGGAATATTAAAAGATCCAAAGAAAGGCAAAGTGATAAAGCTCAAAAAAATATGAAAGCTTGAAGAAAAGATGGAAGCTTGAAGAAACAAAACATGAAGACTTAAGAATGAGAAAAGTTTTAGAAGTTTTCATGTAAGTACTTTTAATGTTTAAAATATCGTTTGAAATATTTTGAAACTCTTAGGTTAACTTAGAACTAGATACTTTTTAAAATACCTGAAAAATATTTTTAAGGCTAAAAATTATTTTAAAAGGGTTAAAATCATTTTTGGAATAAAAAGCACCAAAAAGGGTTTTTCTATTTGCTGTCAGTTTTTATACAGTCACATTAAGGTGCATTTTTCACTATCAAAACCTCATTATTTTGAAAAGTGGTCAACATGAAAGTTGTATGATTTTCTCTTATATTTCATTTGACACCAAGAACACCTAATTTGGAGTTATAGCCAAAACATTGAAGTGGGGTCACTGCTGACAGAAGAATAAGACAGAATAGGTAGAGAGTTACAGCAGCAAGTTCAAACGACTGAACTTGCAACTTCAGTCGACTGAACCTGCGACATCAGATGACTGAACCCTAATTTCAGTCAACTGACCCTGTATCCAATTCTATTTTTTTAAGGGGTTAAGAAACTTCAGTCGACTGAC
Organism: Malania oleifera; assembly: GCF_029873635.1. Taxonomy (NCBI): domain Eukaryota; kingdom Viridiplantae; phylum Streptophyta; class Magnoliopsida; order Santalales; family Ximeniaceae; genus Malania; species Malania oleifera. Next base: position 71,965,354 of record NC_080417.1, on the reverse strand, counting down.
CTCGACACTTCAGATATCTGAACACTGATCAACGGGAAAAAATTTTTAAATTCTCATGTTTTAAAACATAGTCGTTTGAGCTTCAAATTTTCTAAAAACTTGGGAAACTCTCAAAGGAAACTTTTGCAACATGGAAAAAAGTTTGAAAGCCTATAAATACATGGTTTTGCAAATCAAAATATATCCAAGAATTGAAAAATCTGCTTGTAAAGCTGAAAGCACTCTTGTTCTTCCATAGCTCTCTTGTTCACTTATTGAAAAATTCTTTTGCTAAGAATTCTGAAGTGCTGATCCTTCTTTCTCTGAGTTCCTACTGTTAATCCTCTTCTAAGAAGGATATTGGTGAATTCTACACTTGAGCTTCATTGTATTTCATATTGATATTTTACATTCAAAGTATATAGTGCTGAAATTGTACTAACTTGCTCTTTGAGAGAGTATACTTGTACGCAGATTATATCTTGTTTCTTATAGTCCTTTGATGTTCCAAGGGTTGTTTGGATCGTTGGCTAAGCAAGGGGACATTGCTTAGAGACGCGGGCTCTAGCCTTAACCAAGGAGTGTTGTAATCGGTATTGTTCCACCCATCAATGGAACTGAACTAGTGAATCCTTTGGTGGTTTTCCAAAGGCGAGGACGTAGGCTGGGTATAAGCCAAACCTCGTAAAAATCTCCATCTCATTCTCTCTTTTCCTTACTCTTTATTTTTAGCATATTTAATTTGCGTGGATGGTTTATTTGATAATCATATATACTACGTAATATTTGGAAACCAAACAAACTTAAGGTTTAATTTTGATTTGGGTTGTGGAAACCGAAAGGGAGTACGTTGGTTACACCATATCTTGCGGAAACCTTACGGGAGTACGTTACTTGGTTAACATCCCAAAGATAAATTTACCAAGAGTTTATTTGAGTTCTAAATATTTGGAAAGAGTGATTTGATTCATCTATACAGGGTTTTACATCAGCAAGCATAAATTCTCATTTACTACAGGGCTTGGTTCAAATTTGGCAAATATAAACAAACAATCATCTTGAGTTGTTATATTACCAAAGTGCTGAATACTTTATATCTTGGTTTGGTTGTTTGTTGTTTAACTTGTACTTGGCAAATAAATTGATTGTTTGGCTTGAAGATATTGTTTAATTGATTGGTTGTTTAATTGTGTTATTGATTGGATAAAGGAACTAAGTTCTAGATTGATTAAAGAATTAAACAAATAAGTCAAGAATTGGTTAAAAGAAATAAAGGAAGTTTAAGGTATCTCAAAAAGAATTAAAAGAAATTTTTAAAAAGCCAATTCACCCCCCCCCCCCCTCTTGGGAAGCTATTCCTAATTTCATGAACCTATAAGTTCATCTAGTGAGGTGGTCTTGAGATTTCTACCGTCGGTTATGACTATGGCTTTTGGTTCCCAAACGTGTGGAAGTCCTCTAAGGATTTTGTGTATCATCTCATAGGTGAAATATGTTTTCCCTAAGGGATTTAATAAGTTTATGATATGTGTGAACCTAGTGTACATGTTTGTGATGATTTCATCAGGATTCATCCTAAAGGCTTCGTATTCACTAGTCAACATATTGATTCTATTGTATCTAACATCTACGGTACCTTCGTAGGTTACTTCAAGTTTATCCCAAATTTCCTTTGTTATTTTACAAGCCATAACTCTATTAAATTCATTAGTGTCAAGTGCACAATATAGGGCGGTTATAGCACTAGAGTTGACTTGTAGCATTTTATGATCCATTTTGGTCATCTCTTTTTCTTCCTTAGGAACCTATTTTCCATCTACTAGTTTTGTAGGGATTAAGTCACCATGTGTGACAACCTTCCAAGCTTTCCAATCCATAGTTTAAAGATAAATCCTCATTCGTTGTTTCCAAAAGGTGTAATTAAGTCCATAAAAGATAGGTGGCCTATTTTAGGATTGACCCTCTCCAAAGGGAGCTACTCCTATATATGCCATGTAAATCTTTGTATAACTACTTTTTAAGATTTGCTATAACACGGCTCTGATACCAATTGAAAGTCAAAATGTAGGCCCAAGAAGGGGTTGAATTGGGTTATTAAAATTTTCTTTTAATTCTTTTCAAGAATCTTCAACCTCTTGTTAATTTATCAAATACACAGAAAAAACTAACTTATTTAATCAATCCAAAAACCAATAATCAATCAATCAAATAACCAATCAACAATTAAACCAATCAACCACAGAATACCAAATCAAGACATGATATGTAGCTCTTTGGCAATTTTCAGCTTTTCCAAGAACTTAAGGTAGAGTTTGTTTGTAGCCCTGTAGTGAATGAAATTTTTTGCACTCTCTTAACTATGATTTCTACAAATGATTAAACATCGTACTCCCTTTTGGGTTTCTGCAAAAGTTTAATCAAACATACTTTCTTAAGTTAAGAGTCTTCTTAATCTCGGTTTTTAATTTTTAGCAACCTACACTTTGCATACACACAACACTATATATATACATATGCTGAAAGTAAAGAGAAGGGTAAGAATGAGACCGAGATTTTTACGAGGTTCGGATTATCCCCAGCCTACGTCCTCATCTTAGGCCAATACCATCTAAGGATTCCGCTATAGTACTCCTTTCCGGGTGGAGCAAAACTTTACAAATCGCTCCTTAAGGGTAGAGGCCCCTCTCTAGCTATACCCCACACTTGGTCCAATGATCCAAACAATCCTTGAATCGTTTACAACTACAAGAGACAAGAAACAATTCCTGTATACAATGACACCTTCAAAAGAGTAGATTAGTACAATTAAAACCACTATATACTTCAATATCAAATATCAAAAGAAATAGATTGAAGCTCAAGAGTGATTTCACCAAATTCCTTCTCTAGATGAGAATCAGTGATTCGGTAGTCTAGAACTCAGAGAAAAATGTTTCAGCACTTCAGAATTTCACAGCAATTTAGTTTTGCAAAGAGTGAGCAAGAGAGATCTTTGAGAGAGTAAGAGAGCTTTCAACTTTTGAACATATTTTCAATTTCTTGGTATAGTTTAATTTTCTAAAACATGTATTTATAGACTCATAAAAGTATTTTTGTGTTGCCCAAGATTACTTGGAGTATTTCCCAAGTTTTTGTGAAATTTGGAGCACAAGAAACCTTAGTTTGAATTTTACAACATTTAAAATTTATAGTTGTTAATAGTGTTCAGTGAACTGAGGTATCGGGTTTAGTCTTCTATAGTTCTTTAAAACACTAAAATTTTAACTAAAAACAGGGTCAGTCAACTGGGGTGTCAAGGTTTAGTCTTCTGAGGCTATACTACCTCTTCAGGATTTTGTTAGGAAATTCTTTAGTAGACTAAACTTAATCTTCAGTCTTCTGAGGAATTCTTCAGTCTTCTGAAGATAAACTTCAGTCATCTAGACAGTTAAAATTATGATTTTTTAGTTTTAGTTTTCAAAAACTCTTTACTCTCTTGCTTTGATTTATAAAAACTTTATCTGGGGTTTTGTAAAATAAAGTCTCTAAGTCCACAATGACCCCTAAAGAGCTTCAACATATTTCCATTTTGATATTTCAATATTAAGTACTTACATCATTTGTCTTAAAGCCTTAAAAACACTCTAAGCTTGATGTCTTCCATGGTATTTTTGCTTTGAATCCCCTTTGACTTAAGCTTTGAGTCAGTTTTAGATTTCCCCATACTTTACTCATTTTGGTGTTGCTTGAGCTTCCCTTGGATCACTTTAAATATGAACGTGGCTTTTGAGTCCTTAGTGATCTTGAACTTTCATTGCTATTCTTTCTTTTGAACTTTGTCGTTAAGTATTCCTGAAACATCATCACTTTAACACCACGTGTTAAATCATCCTTCATTTGTTATCATCAAAATGAGATTTGAAAGCCATGTTAGGCCAATAGTTTTTATGCTTAAACTTATTTTTTTTATATATGTCACATGCTTTTAAATTCCAATCTTTTGTGGGTCATGTACAATGCTCAAATTGAAATGGTTTGTGTATACTTCTGGTCTGACCATGTTTTTCATGTCATTTCTTTATGACTAGTTAAACAGTTTTGTATGTTCAATAAATATATCTTTTAAACAGTTATAAAATTTTTATGCCCATAATCTATACTAAAAAGGGGAGAGTTTTTCGAAGAAAAATCAATTTTTTTTTTTTTAAAGGGGGAGTTCTCTTTTGCTAAGTATGTTTTTAAATACTCAAAATGTTTTCTACTTAGCTCTTTTTGCTAATTCCAAAAGGGGGAGAATTTTATGAGCAAAATGTTTATGACCAAAAGGAAACTTTTTCTTAGGGGCAAATAATATAGGGGTAAAATATTTTAACTTGTGCTTTAATGCAAAAAAAAAAAGTTAAATGCAGGATTATTTGTAATGTCTTCTTTCGTGTATATGCTTAAAATTTACTATTTATGTTTTACATTATGCATATTCTTAGGAGCAGCCTTTTTAGCCCATACTCGTTTTGGTCCGGTGCGTTTGTCATCATAAAAAAGGAGGAGATTGTTGATTTTTTGAGTCTGATCCCTGTTTTGATGCTGACAAAGCACATGTTTCTTATGTGTGTTTTTAGATCCATTAATTTAACACAGACATAAGGAAACGGAGATGGAAGCTTATAGGACTTAAAGTCTATACGATCAGGTGCATTCCATGAAGTCAGAAGAGTAAAGAAGACATTTGATTGTAATTGTAAATTGCATTTAAATTTTATTATTATTTGGTCTGTAATAATGCATACATTTGCATGATATGGATTGAATGCTCAAATGACCTTAGAAGACCTAACCTTTCACACAAAACCTTTCTCTTAAAATCCAAAACTTATACAAAGGTTCTCAAAGTAATTTTTGGTCAAAAACAAGGTCAAAAGTAAGTTTTAACTAGCCTCATTCAACCAACCCACTCAAAATATAAATAGCTCAGTCGACCAACCAAACCGTAGGCCAGAAGTCAAATAGTTGACTAAGCCTCAGCCGACTGACCCTAACTTGAACGTAGCTTCCACAGTCAACTGACCAATGAAAATTGACTTCTCCATCTTCCACGACCGACCATCCTCTAAGCTAAAAAACACCTCAGGTGACTAACCCTCAAGAACTGGCAGACCAACCTTAAGACCAGACGACCAAACCTATGAAGGTTTGGAAAAACGCCTTGCCCGGCTGACTAGTCATTCCAATAGCCAACTGAACCTATTTCAAAACTCAAAATGGTTGTCTGTGTTTAGTCAACCGACCTTGAAGGTCAGCAAACCGAACCTCTCAGGTTTCAAATTTGTTAGGGGATTAAAAGTAATTAATATGTAATTAAGCAAATTTCAAAGTTCTCTCTGTGTCCCTCAACGATCAAAATTCTTGAAAATCTATAAAATCCCCTTCATAACTCAGATTAGTAACTTTGATTAGTAATTTTTTTCTCTCAAAATTTTTTAATCAAACTTCCCTCACATACACTTTTACTTCAAAAATCATTTTGGGGTTAAATTTTTCATACTCTCTAAACTCTCTTTGTTACTTTCTTTAAAATATTTTTTAAGAGGGTGTTTTATTTGGGCATTCATTATTGGTAGGCTCGCTAAGGCTTGGGTCATTAACTACCAAAAATATATTTATAAAACCTAACTATCCCAAGTTTAGTAGAAAGTGGGTAAGTCGGGTATCAATCCACGGAGACATGAAGCTCAGTTATTAAACCACTTCCAATTTAGTTTACTAAAGGCCTGTTATGAAAAAGAAGTGAAAGATGATATTTTGCAATGGTGATTATCTTACAACTACTGGAAAGCATGTAACTGAAAGCAAATAAATTTAAACTACTTTAAAGCAAGTACATTTTTAAGTTACCCTACTCCTACAAAGCAATATTGTGATCTGAATTAGATGCTTGACATCATGCTTCTAAGTACGCTTATCCAGACTTCCATAGAAGTACTAACCCAAGTAGGCCAAAGCAGGAGAAGGGCGATCGAAGGCCTAGCAAGGGTGCACCAACCGTTCGGAGTATGGTCGGGAACCAGAGTATGCCCTGTCCCAATGATAACAAACACCTCCGTAGTTCCGTAGCCAACTATTTCCCTCTGACTGATACGTAGTAGTGCTTATCCTCATCTGTAATCTTTCATCAAACACACAACAAGTAAATGGAAAGTAGTAAATTGAAAGTGGTAAATGAAAGCATGAGTAAAAAGATCATCCCTTTATCATTCAAAATGTCTGTCACTAATGCCACAAGTACAAGAGGAGATCCTAATATGCAAGGCTATTTTATGAACATCGTTGGTTGTCACAGGCCATCGGACACTCCATACACGAACCAAAAATACTCTACTCCTACTCTAACTTGGCTCTCAATGACTTCCTAGGTCTGTCACTCACCAAAGAAAGACCAAAGAGGAACCCAGAGCTTGTGTTCTTAGCAAATACTTATAGGCTCTAGGGTTTACAATTTTTGTTTTACAAATTAGGAAGGTTTGCAGTAAATCTCGCGTAGAAGATCATCATTGTTGACCAAGTTGCCCTTCTATCATTCTTGTGAGCACCCTAGTCAGATCTCGTGGGAAGTTAGGGATTCAAATTTTCAATCTATTCGACTTCGTCACTCCTCAAGGTCTTGATGGTTGAGCCAATGGTCGAGACTTGCAATATCTCAACATGGTCGCCCTTAAAGGTCTCTTGGTCGAACAATTCATTGAGACTCTCGGTACTTCTGAATTCCAGTTCTTTTTTTAGTATCTTAATGTGGTCACTCAGGGTGTCACTTGGTCGCGCACTTGGTCGAACCTTGCAGCATTCCGATCTCAGTCTGAACCTTGGATTTTGCAATGGAAGACTAAGTCACCCCTGTGGTTTACTGGTCGCGCCACATGGCCGAGCATCATCTTCATGTCTATTTATGATTTGAAGTTTCTGGAGCTTGGCTAAACGACTAAATTCGAGCTTTGAATCCTCGAAATCCTCATTGGCTTCTTGTAATGCCTAACTCCATGGTTTTAACCTGTTTTCCTGAAAAGACAAACAAACCTTGCATAACTCTGAACAATGATAAATTTGGGTAAATACGTTATAAAATGAGGATAAATAAAGGTAAACGAGGGTCTAAAATCATGTATTTTAGGGACTCATCAATTATCATCAAAGGCATTTTACTCATTAGTTCCTTCATTGTTTTAAAATCAATTTTGAAAGTAATCTTGGTTTCTCCCGATTATTTTCTTGATAAATACTTATCAGAGCAACTTTTTGTAGGGTATAAGATCTTTGAAGTTTGTCATTACATATTTATATTCAAAGATCATATCTTTGCAAAAATGTTTTTGAAAAGCAAACACCCTAGGTTCTCCTGAGTTTTATTGAAAAATATTATGGAGAAATATTTGTTTGAGTTTAAATGTTTGAAGTGCTTATTATATAAATCTTTTTCAAAGATTACAAAATCATTTTGAGAAAAACACCCATACTCTATTGAGCACAAAAATTCATATCATACTAGAGTGCATGTTTTAGAGCTTCATCGTTGTACATCTTTGCTTGTATTTAGAAGCATGTATTTTGTATAAAAAAATGTTTTTAATGTACTGATTGGGTTAAGCCCGTTAATTGAACTGGGGAGTCTCTACCCCATAAGGGAGACCAGTTGGGTTCAGCCTGTAATTGAACTGGAGAGTCTCCGCCCTGTAAGGGAGACTAGTTTGGCTCAGCCTGGTAATTGAGTTGGGGTATTTTTTGCCCTATAAGGAGAGGTGTGTAGGTTGGGGTCAGCCTTGTAATGTGACCTGGGGTATTCCTCACCTAGTAAGGAGAGGAGGTCGTAAACAGTTTCTGCTCCACCGATTAAGTAAGCAAGGTTAGTGGAATCCTTAGGGGGTATGCCTAAGGCAGGGATGTAGGCTGGTTTGGCTGAACCTCGATAACAAATCGTGTGTCTTGCTCTCTCTCTCTCTCTCTCTCTCTCTCTCTCTCTCTCTCTCTCTCTCTCTCTCTCTCTCTCTCTCTCTCTCTCTCTCTCTTTCTCTCATTTAATTACTACACTTTCAATTCAGTATGTATGCTTGTTCATCCATGGAGATAATTATTCGCATGCATATTTATTTTAAATGAGATATGCTATACATGTGTATGTCTGCACATATTGCTTAATCACTTTACATACACGACTATATTTGAATGAGATATGACTTGTGGTGAATTAGCAAAATGCTTAAATTAGCCGAAATAGTTTTAAATCTCCAATTCACCCCCCTCTTGGGATCACAACAATTACATCAATCTACATAAAGAAGGAGAATAATTTGCCCAGCAGATGTAGAACGAGTATGTTTGCTTGTTGAGTCTGATCTCTATTTTGATGTTAACAAACACAAGTGTCTCATAAGTGTGCCTAGTATTTCGAACAGGTTCATAATTTAGAATGCACACATAAAAGAGGAAGATGAAAGCTAGAAAGGAGCCAAAGCTCACATCATCCTAGCTGTTCCATGAAGACTTGAAGAGAAAAAGAATTAAAATACATTTATTGTATTTGTATTGTATTTAATTTTTATCTTTGGTCTGTAATAATGCATGTACCTGCATGATATGTTTGAAAGCTCAGTAATGACCATATACTGACCATAGGGAATCAAAATGTCATAGAATGACCATAGGAATCCCTTAAACTTTAATGTCATACCTTTAGAAATAGGGATAAAACTTATTAGGTCAATGAAAGACATACTTTGATTTTTCAAGAGGCTCGGTCGATTGACTTCTTGGTGTGTATAATGCCTTGGTCGACCGAACATGGAGAAAGTCAACAGTTTGACTTGCCTTGGTCGACCGATCCATTAAAATTTACTTTTCCAACCACTTGGTCCACCGGCCTTGTAGTTCAAAATTGCCTTGGTTGACCAAACTAATATAAGTGGTCAACCAACCTTTTGTCTTGGTTGACTGAACCCACAAAGGGTTCATAATTGCCTTGAGATGGTCGACCATCATGCTTTTCTAGTCAATCGAGTTGTTAGTAAAAAAATCAAAGTTTACATAGGTTGGTCGACCAGTCCTTACCCTTGGTTGATTGAACCACTCGGGTTGCCAAAATTTTACCATGGTAAAAAGAGGTTAATTTTAATTAAACTTAATTAATATTTTTCCAAAATTCCTCTTATGTCCCCAACGGTTATATTTTTCAGAAAAACTATAAATACCTCTTCATAAGCTTAGATTAACAACTTTGATTAGCCTAAATTTTCTCTCAAATCCTTTGTTAATCAAAGCTTAGATCCTCCACTATGTTCATTATATAGATTTTACCGTTCAAAAATTGAAAATGATTTTTTTAAAATCAATCGATTAGAGGTTTCGAAAAGTATTAGCAAAAGAGATCATATCCCAAAGAAAAATGATTTCAAAATGCAGAGTTTCCCAAATTTGAAAGTGATTTGAAAGGGGATGACATTGCTTCCTATGCATATCATTTAAGTGTCATGCACATTTATATTGTGCCCTAGCTACTAATATTTTTGCAAAGCTTATGTTTTATACTAGTGCTAAGGACATTTGGGAACATTAAGAGGTATAAGTAACTATTGACTTTTTGAGTCCGATCCCTGTTTGATGCTGACAAAGCACATATATCTCATGTGTGCATTTAGTATTTGAACATGTCTATATCTTAACTTGCACATGTGATAAAGGGAATGGAAGCCAGAAGGAACTTTAAGAGCACATACTTTTGGCGTATTACATGGGGAATATGAAGAGCAAAGAAGAAGACGTCTTTATCTTTATTTGTATTGCATTTAATCTTTGGGTCTGTAATAATTTATGTTAGCCTTAGTGGCTACACCATCATTGTTTAATGTGTTTTGATGATATTAACCTACATGTTGTTCCTAGTAATTTCCTATATTTGCAGATCATATTTAGTACAGGTACTCGTACATGAATTATTGGATCGAAGGCAAAGATCAGACCGAGTAGACATCAAGAAGGAAAGATCAAATGGACACTTACTTGGAATGACCCAAGCACAACCAAAGGAAGCTTAATTGTAGAATTATTTGTAATAAGGGTTGTGTGAGGTAGTATGTTCTGTAACTCTTGCAAGTGTGTTTCTTGCATGATTTCTGAGCAAGAGCTGAGCAAAGCACATGCATACTAGGACACATGAGTTTATAGGATTGCACTAAAGACATAAACACAAACTTTCCTTTCATGGCTTTCAAAGTTGTAAAGAGTTTGTTAAATGAATCCTAAACTCAAATATGTTTTCTAAAAAGAAAAGTTTTCAAACATTTTGGTATTTTGAACATCTTCATAATTAGTCCGGATTTTATCAAAATGAGTTTTGTGTCCTAAAGGTTCAAAGAAAGTCAAATATATTTATAAAAGGAAATACTAAGCATATAAGATTTCAAAATGGGTTTTCAAACGTGTTTTATTAATTAAGATATCTTATATTCAAAAATAAAATCATTTGGACAAGTTTTAATCTTCATTAGACTTAATATATTCATATACTTTTGTTCAAGAATGTTTGGAGTCATTAAAACGCTTTTTGATAAGAAAAAAAAAAAAGCAATCATCACTATCGTAGTGCAGCCTTGAGTCGTGAACACTTTTTTCTATTTTGGGCATAACTTTTGCTAGAAAAGTTCAAATGGAATGATCTTAGTGTCTCTAGATAGCTAAGACAAAATGCCACAACTTTCATGTTGATAATATTTTCTAATTCAAGGATCTCATCAACAAACACAGGGGATTTGTCAACGAGGTGTAGTATATGATTAGTCAACGAGTGCGGGGGCCTAGTCGACGAGTCCAACGGGCAGAATGATGCTAACAAGCGGAAAACGGCTATTTTACCAAATAAAATATCTTTTCTTCCATCCAACAGCTAGTTAACGGCTCCTAAGGCTCTTGGGCCATAAATACAAGCTATTAGACTTGTATTAACATGGTTTTGAAGGTCTTTGATCATTGTTAGTAAAAAATATCATTTTATACAAAACCTAGCACATTGCATATTAATTCTTCATTACATGTGCTCATTCTCTCTTGCTCACTTATTGTGTTTGATTCAATTCTTGAGAGAATAGTGTGAGGTTTGAGTTGTAAATCATATTTTCTCATTGTAAGGAGAATTCTTTGTAATCTTCCATCTTCTTGTGATAGGTTCTTTGTGAACCAAGTTGTAAGGTTCTTAGTGAACTGAATCGGTAAAGGTTCTTTGTGAGCAGTAAGGATTTGTTCCCGAGTTTGTTAGGCTTGCTCCGTTGCGGAAGGAGCGATTATAGTGGATTGTGGAATCCTTGGCTTGGTGCTAAGGCGTGGATGTAGGCTTGGTGCCGAACCATATAAAAATACCGGTGTTGTTCTTTCTTTCCTTTATACTCTTTATTTTATATCTTGTGCATGATTTATATTTATATTGTGATATAATTTCTTGTATCTTGCCAAGAGTTTTTATTTTGTAGAAAAATACGTATTCTGCGAAAAGAGTTTATTCACCCCCCTCTAGACTATAAACTCCTGGGTTAGGATAGCTAACAAGTGCTATCAGAGCGAGACGCTTGTATTTTTGGAGTAAAATCTAGAGATTAAAAGATCAAATGGAGTATTCGGTGAGCACCTCTTCATATGGACGATCCATTTATCAACCACCGATGTTCAACGGTTCAAACTACCATGGGTGGAAAAATCAAATGTCTGTATTCATTCAAGCATATGACTTGGATTTGTGGGAGATCATCTCCAAAGGAGACTTCTCAATCACAAAGAAAAATGAGGATATTCCAAAGACTTCATTGGAACAATCACAAAGCAAAAAAAGGTTTGTTGAACTAAATTTTAAAGCAAAGCATATTATTCTTTGTGGTTTAAATGATGATGTACATAGTCTTATTTGTGAATGTCAAACCGCAAAAGAAATGTGGGATGTACTTGAAAACATCTATGGAAACACATCACAAAATGAACAATCAAAAATATGCATGCTAGTTAGAGAATATTAAATATTTAAATTAAATGATGGTGAAGAAATTTCTTCCATGCTCACTCGGTTCACACGCCTCATAAACAACTTGAAAGCATTTGGTAGAATTTATTAGTTAGAAGATTATATTCAAAAAATTCTCCAATCTTTACCTAAATCATCTATGACCATTGAAGAAGTAAGAAATCTAGAAAAACCTAGGATAGAAAATGTTTTTGTCTTAGAATCTTCTTGTACTAATCAACAAGAAATAATTGAAGATAATGATATTGCATTCTTCACAAGAGAAGTTAAGAAACTTTTAAGTAAAAGAATGCAACAAAAAGAAAAAGAAGAGTTATGCATTGAATGTTGCGATTGTACTAACTCTAGGCATGACATGATAAATTACCCCCTAAAAAAATGAAGAAAATTTTCTGAATGGGGATCATAATGCCATAAATGGTGCTACTTGGGATCAAATCGATGGATTAGCCACCGATGATGAAAATGAGAAAGAAGCACATCCTTGCTTCATGGCTAACGAACAAGAAGATGAAGTAAGTTCGGATGAGGAGGATTATGCACCTTCATATGATGAAATTGTGAATAGTTGTGTTAAATTGTTTGATGAATTACTTTTAGTAAAAAGGAAGAACAAAAATGTTGAGAAAGAGCTTGCTTTTTCAAAACAAATGGAATTTTATTTGAAAGAAGAAATAAATCCCTTAAAAGGATAAATGAAGAGTTTGTTTTAAATTCACAAAAAGAGAACGAAACTTTGAAAGAAAAGATAGAAAATTTGGAAGGAAAATTGTCAAAATCGAAAGGTAAGGAACCTTATCTTTGTTCTATCTTGAAAGAAGAAAATTGCTCTTTAAAAAGGGAAAATGAGGAGCTTATGGAAAAAGCTAAAAAAGACCATGAAATTCTTCAAGGGGAAGTAGGAATTTTGAAAAATAAAATTGAAAATATTTTGAAAGAAATTACTCTCTTGAAAAACAATGTTGAAAATCATGGTAAAATCATAAGAGGAAAAGAAAACATAAATAAATCTTTAGAAGTCAAGAAAAATAATGTTTCTAAAAAGAATTCAAAATCCTCTTATAAATCACAAGGTTATGCTTCAACAAGCAAAAATAATGCTAATAAGTCAAGACCCTCACATGAAAACAAGATTTGTCTATATTGTGAAAGAAATGGTCATGTTAGATATTTTTGCCCATTTAGAGGAGTTAGAGGCAAAGAATGAAAAATGGAATGGGTTGTGAAGAAAAATCCATTGGGACCCAAGGAGGAATGGGTACCAAAAGGAAACACATGAGCTCTTTGAATTGTTTCCTTGGGACCTAGGATTAGGAATTAGGTTTAGGTAGATTTAAACCCCACCTAGGTAAAAGTATATAATGAGCTTAAAGTAAAAAATCCCAAATTTTGAATTGTTTAAATTACTTTGTTGGGAACTTTTGAAAAACATGCCAATATTGATGAGTTCAAATTATAAAACCAATGTGATACTTTAATTGTATATGTCATTATCAATTGGTTCCTTTTTGAAAATGTTCGCTATTATTTATGGGATAAATAGCATGTGCTCCAAGTTTATTAAATGGAAATACCTTGTTCTTCTCATATAAGTTGCTAAGGTTTTGAATTTAAGTTCAAAGGCATGCTATGATAGGTAAATCCATCTCTTATGGAAAAGAGATGTATTTCTTAGTCACATAATTCATTTTGATGGTATATGCTCTTGTTTGAATACATAGTAAAATATCTAAACATAGCATTCATGAATTAAGTTTTAGTAAAAATAATCATAACAACAAGTGGCATTCTAAAATGAAGCATTTATTTGGGATATCATATGTTTGAGGAATACCTTCACATTAATGGAAAATTAGGAGAACATGTCTCCTATTTTCTAAGAGCATTGTCAAATAAAGCCAAGTTAATTGGAAAGGTATATTTTCCTCCTTCTACTTTATCTCATGTCATGATTCATGATTTACATCTTGTGTTAGATTCATTAACAAATCATGGGTTATATTTGCATGCTATCTTATGAGATATCTTAAAAGAAATTTTTTTTACTCATAAGATTCTTGTTAGGTTATAAGGGGTAATAATGTTTTAAATGCTTAAATAGTATTTTGTGCTTAAAATTTTAAATTTTAGTATACATTGTTATTATACTAAGAACCTTAGGAAAATCAGGCCAATATGAGAATTTTAGTGAAACATCCAATCTATTTCGCTTAATATATATATATCATTATGATTGGTTATTATATGATACTATTGGTTATTGCATACTTAAGTAAACCCCCTGAATGGACAAGGGATCTTAACTAGTTAAATACTTTTTTAAATGCTATATACATATGTTTTTGTATAAATATCTTAAAATATAGCATATTTTGTCCATCATACAAATTTGAGCTTTTGCGAATTAATTATGGACTTTGCACATATAGCCCTAAACTCATCTTGAAGCTTAAATGATTAATATATTCAAAAGATTATAAAATTTTTGTGCTTGGGCTGTATAATTGAAGGGAAGTAGTAAATTTAAAGTTCATCCAATAAATACTTCAGTGTATTGTGCTTATTTTGGAAATATTTTTTTTTATATATTGGATGCTTCATGTGAACTGAATGCTTACTATCCATTACTTTCTAAATGTTATATTATTTGATGAATAGTTTATATTGATTGAATATACCTAACTGCATGCTTGATTTGAATGTCATCTACTTGGCCAATGCAAATTTGTGCATTGCATGTTGGTAGTTGACTAGGGTCTGGCATGTTGAATTCACTAATCTATTTTAGACATACATGCTAGCTAGTCAACTAAAATTATGACTTCATAAGACTTATTTTTAAATTCTATATACTTTTGAAAGTCTTATGCAGTATTAGTATGGTGACCAAGTTGAGCTTAGTGTTTTAACCTTAAGTCGTCACTTAGACTGGTTCATGCACATTGTCATTAATGAATATTTATAAATGATGCATGATAAAAAGATCATTTGCATGAAGATTCATTGGTAATTATAAGTTTCTGCATGTAAAATGATCATGGCATAAAATTCATTGTATGTGGGTTGAACTTTATGGATTTTTTATAATACATGCCGAATAATTGAATAGGTAGTGGTGCATGTTGAATCCTAAACATTGTATGCTACATTGAAAAACATGCAAAATTTTCAATAATCCTTTGAATTTTCCTAGAATGCTCTAAATTATACACATACTCTTTACCAAATTGTTTGGACACATTTACCATGCTTAAATTATAAGCATGAATATTTTATGCTTATTTTGAAAATGTTCATTCTTGAATGATCATTGAATGATTGATCTACAACAAATGGTTTAACTTTTGAATCATCATTCATGAATTTGGAAGGAAGCCAATCTAGGCTTTTCTAATATTATGGTTTAGCAACCAAGATTTTGGTATATGTGTTTAGCACACACTCACCTCACCACCATGGAATCTTAGATTAAGGGGGAGAAATCATTTTTAGGTAAAATAAATTGTGCCTCTCTCTTTTTTATGATGATCAAAGGAGGAGAAGATATTTTGGTGTCCTCTTTGTTAAGAGAATGTTATGTGGTGTTATGTGTTGGGGAGAAGTGAAATGCATGTAAAATGCATGTGGGTATGCATGTGGTAATTTAAAGATAATATGGAAGTTCTAATTGTCACTTGTTTTATCTTACATGAACTTTCTACATTATGGTATGCACGTTTAAAGATCAAATAGATATGAAAAATATAGTTAAATATTTTTACACTTTATATGCTTAAAGTAAGGGGGAGTAAATTTTAGTACCATTCTAGAATATGCATAAATTAAGGGGGAGCTTTAAATTTCACCCTATAGGAGAACACCAATGGTTTGTCATCATCAAAAAGGGGGAGAATGTTAGCTTTAGAGGATATGTGAGCTTAATTGCATTATTTTGATGATAACAACCCATTAATGGTTCTAGGTAAGCTTATTTTTGCATATCAAACCATGATTAGTATAAATATAAATGCGGAAATTAAGTAAATTAGTAATAGGTTAGACATCATCAAAAAGGGAGAGAATGTTAGCCTTAGTGGCTACACCATCATTGTTTTATGTGTTTTGATGATATTAACCTATATGTTGTTCCTAGTGTTTTCTTGTCTTTGCAGATCATGTTTAGTACAGATACTCGTACATGAATTATTGGATCGAAGGCAAAGATCAGACCGAGTAGACATCAAGAAGGAAAGATCAAATGGACACGTACTCGGAATGACCCAAGCACAACCAAAGGAAGTTTAATTGTAGAATTATTTGTAATAAAGGTTGTGTGAGGTAGTATGTTTTGTAACTCTTGCAAGTGTATTTCTTGCATAATTTCTGAGCAAGAGTTGAACAAAGCACATGCATACTAGGACACATGAGTTTATGGGATTGCACTAAAGACATAAACACAAACTCACCTTTCATGGTTTTCAAAGTTAAACTTAAAGAGTTTGTTAAATGAATCTTAAACTCAAATATGTTTTCTAAAGAGACAAGTTTTCAAACATCTTGGTATTTTGAACATCTTCATAATTAGTCCTGGTTTTATCAAAACAAGTCTTGTGTCCTAAAGGTTCAAAGAAAGTCAAGTATATTTATAAAAGGACATACTAAACATATAAGATATCAAAATGGGTTTTCAAACATGTTTTATTAATTAAAATATCATTTGGATAAGTTTTAATATTCATTAGACTTAATATATTCATATACTTTTATTCAAGAATGTTTTGAGTCATTAAAATACTTTTTGATAAGGAAAAACAAAGCAACCATCACTATCGTAGTGCAACCTTGAGTCGTGAACACCTTTCGGTATTTTTTAGCATAACTTTTGCTACATAAGTCCAAATGGGACGATCTTGGTGTCCCTGAAAAGCTAACACCAAATTTCACAACTTTCATGTTGATGACATTCTCTAGTTCAGGGACCTCTTTGATGAACACAGGGGATTCGTCGACGAGGTGCAGTATATGATTAGTCCACGAGTGCAGGGGCCTAGTCGGCGAGTCCAACGGGCAGAATGATGCTAATGGGTGGAAAATGACTATTTTACCAAATAAAATATATTTTATTCCCCCCAACAGCTAGTTAACGGCTCCTAAGGCTCTTGGGCTATAAATACAAGCTATTAGACTTGTATTAACATGGTTTCGAAGGTCTTCAATCATTGTTAGTAAAAAATATCATTTTATATGAAACCTAGCACATTGCATATTAGTTATTCATTACATGTGCTGATTCTCTCTTACTCACTTAATGTGTTTTATTCAATTCTTGAGAGAATAGTATGAGGTTTGATTTGTAAATCATATTTGCTCGTTGTAAGGAGCATTCTTTGTAATCTTCCATCTTCTTATGAAAGGTTCTTTGTGAACCAAGTTGTAAGGTTCTTTATGAACCAAATCGGTAAAGGCTCTTTGTGAGCGGTAGGGATTTGTTCCCGAGTTTGTAAGGCTTGTTCCACTATAGAAGGATTGATTATAGTGGATTGTGGAATCCTTGACTAGGTACTAAGGCCTGGACGTAGGCTTGGTGCTGAACCACGTAAAAATACCGGTATTGTTCTTTCTCTCCCTTACACTCTTTATTTTATATCTTGTGCATAATTTATATTTATATTGCGATATAATTTCTTGTATCTTGTCAAGAGTTTTTATTTTGTAGAAAAATGGGTATTTCGCGAAAAGAGTCTATTCATTCCCCCTCTAGACTATATACTCTTGGGCTGGGACAACTAACAATTTAAATGGTTTGTAATAATGTTCTACATACATGATAGGGATGAATGCTTAATGATCATAGATTTACCTATAGGAACCAATACCCTTAATGTCACGACGTCCAGAGAGCGCGTGTGCCTCGGGCGCCGAAATGAAAATGAATTTTAATTTTCAAGGAAAAATCATGGGATGTCGGAGTCGCCACTAACCTTTTAGTGTGGTTAGAACACATGGTTACTACCCCATTAGGGGTAGAATGGGTCTATGTTACCAGAGTTAGGCTCGGGAGTTCGGTTACACGAGGGGAAGGTACAAGCACCCCCTACGCGCCCGTTCTTACGAACGGTACCTAATTAATTTGAAATTATCCCTAAGTTAATCTAATAAGTCTTTAAATTTCTCCTTTTTATGAATTTATAAATATACATAAATAAATAAACGTAATACAATATATATACATATATTCCCTCAGAGCTTAAAGTACGTGATGCCCGAAGGCTCATACCCCCGTAATAAAATCATAGGGATTAAAAATCAATAAAATATCTAAGAAAATACGCTCCCAAATTTTGAAATTGTATATAAAATTTTTATAGGAAAATACTAGTATGGGAGGTTTTACTATATATTAATAAGATAATAAGTTAAAATATTAAATTATCACAATGCATATAAAAATAGTAATGATAATAAGCATATCTGTTAAAATATTACAACTTTCAAAATAGGCAATAAAATACCATATGTATATATATATATATATATATATATAGTAAAACACTCAAGATACTATACAAGGTAATACCATCTATAAAAAAAAAAATGCCTTAATAAGTGAAGCTAAATAATAATTATACCGTAATATTATATACAATATCATACTAAATATAATAGCAAAATATATACCAAAACACTAAACTTGCCATAATGATTGATACCTTTATATGTAAACATGATAAAATATTAGAATACGAATACTAAATATCAGAAAATATTAATATGAGTATAGATAACACATACAACAAAGAAAACCCTAAGTAATTAAAATTGAACATACATCAACGATGAAAGCCCTAAACATATGGATTAAGTAAAAAATTACAATAACTATTCTAGCTACGTATTAAACATGCAACAATAATATTAACAACCCAACGAATAAAATGAAATTAAACTTTAAATATCTAGACAAATTCCAACTATAAAAATTCCGCACTCAAGAAAATTAACTTATATGAATAATACAATCAAAACTTACCCTAAGTACCAAAAATTAAAATGACTATAAAAATCTTAAAAACCTATATACCTGCATATGCAAAGAAAAAAACAAAAATCAAGACATTAGATATTAGGACAAATAAAAAAATAATAATACAATATATATACAAAATAACATTAAGAAAAAAAAAAAATATATATATATATATGTATACATATATATATATAAACAAATAAATAACTTACAAAAACATCACACAATAATGAAAACACTACAATAAAAGACAACCATATTTATTATTTAACATGCATTAATATAAACAATAAAAAATTAAACCTAAATGAATACTAGGACAAAAACAAACCCTGAAAAAAAAAATTAAAATAAATTAACATCATATATATATATATATGAAACCTGAATTAATATTATTGCAAAAGGTAAAATAAAATCCTGCAAAAAATAGATTAATGTTAGATATACACATATATAAAACACCAATTAAATGTACAATAAAAAAAAATTAAAACTTTACATATCAAAACCCAAGCAAATCCAAAAAAAAATATATGTATACAGGCACGTGTGTGACAGTGTGAGTGTGTGTGTGTGCTCTGTCTTTGTACAGTGTGTGAGTGAGTTTGTGTGCAGGTGTAACCGACATGCAGAGACTTACAGCGATCGTTGCTGCCAGAGATGGGTCACGGATGGCAGTAGGTTGGCAGCAGGGTGTTCGGGTCCAGTCCGGTGTTGATGGAGATGGCTGCTGTCTGTCAGGTGTCCTGCGTCTGAGCTTGGAGGATGGTGGTGGTCGTGGAGCTCGTGGCCAAGGATGATGGACCTGGTGGTGGTCGTGGAGGCTTGCGGCTAGTCGCAGCAGACTCAGTGGTTGCAGGGGGAAGTGTGGTGGCAGAGTTGCAGAGGAAAGCCTCGGGTGTTGCTGGTGGTCACTGCTGCTGGCGACGTGAAGAGGGGAGGCTGGCTGGAGCAATAAGGGAGAGAGACAGCAGCGTGGTGGCGGGAGAACTGGGAAAGGGTGGTGGCGGCTGTTGGCAAGGGAAGAAGAAGAAGGAGCAGAAAATTTTTTCTGCTCTTGCCGTGCCTGCGCTCCGGCTGTGCGCTACCCCCGTTCCTTGGCCCCTTGGCCTCTCTTTTATAAAAGAATTTTTTTGAAAACCCTAAAAACAAACTTCCTTTTTTTATTTTATTTTTCTTTTTCTCTTTTTTTATGCTTTTATTCTTATGGTAATAATGAAAATGGAAATAATAATAATAATAATTATCATATAAGTATCAACAAGGTAATAATAATAATAATACTACTACTAATAGTAAATAATAATAAATAATTATAGCAAAAATAAAAATTAAGATACTTATTGGTAAAATAATAATAATAATAATAATATTATTATTAGTATTATGATTATTATTATTAAAAAATAAAGTAATAATACTAATATTAAAAGTAATAAATAATAATAATAATAATGATAACATTATTAAAAATAATAATAGCCAAAATAAGATACTAATGCTAATAATAATAGTAATAATAATAATAATAAATAGTAATAATAATAATAATAATAATAATAATAATAATAATAATAATAATAATAATATATCAATAAAATAAATGAAAAATAAAAATAATTATAGTAAAGTAAAAATAAAATAAAGAAAATAATAATAATAAAAATGAAAAATAATAATAATAATGATAATAAAAATACTAGCAAAATAATAGTAAAGTACTAATAGTGTAGGAAAATAATACTAATAAAATAATAATAATAATAATTAATAAAAATAAGAAAATAATAAGAGTGGACCCCTTGTTCTATTTTATTAGGACACAAATAGGGTGTCTACAGCTGCCCCTCTTTGTAGGCTTAGTTGCTTCAATGTAACGGTAGGAACTCTCCTACGTTTTTTATAGTAACAAGCCTGCAAAGATAAAAGACACCTATTTTAGGCAAGTCATTTAACTCTCTATGGCTCTTCACGTTAATCAATAGTTGTTTACTTCTGCCAACCAGAGACGATTTGCACTGAATGTAAGAATCCAGGTTGAGGTACACAAGGATGGCTTGCTGCTAATGTAAGAATCCGAGCCGTAGGGATACGATGATCTAGCCATTGGACACAATGATGGCTTGCTTTGAATGTAAGAATCCGAGCCGTAGGGACACGACGATCCAACCATGGGACACAATGATGGCTTGCTTCAAATGTAAGAATCCAAGCCGTAGGGACACGACGATCCAGCCATGGGACACAATGATGGCTTGCTTCGAATGTAAGAATCCGAGCCGTAGGGATACGATGATCCAGCCATGGGACACAATGATGGCTTGCTTCGAATGTAAGAATCCGAGCCGTAGGGATACGATGATCCAGCCATGGGACACAATGATGGCTTGCTTCGAATGTAAAAATTCGAGCCGTAGGGATACGATGATCCAATCATGGGACACAATGATGGCTTGCTTCAAATGTAAGAATCCGAGCCGTAGGGATACGAGGATCCATCCATGGGACACAATGATGGCTTGCTTCGAATGTAAGAATCCGAGCCGTAGGGACACGACGATCCAGCCATGGGACACAATGATGGCTTGCTTCGAATGTAAGAATCTGAGCCTTAGGGACACGATGATCCAGCCATAAGACACAATGATGGCTTGCTTCGAATGTAAGAATCCGAGCCGTAGCGGATACGATGATCCGAGCCACCTCAACCAATAACAAGGTGTGAAAGCAAAGTTTTGAAAGTTTTTACTCTATTTGGAAAATGCACTTGGGGTAAAGTCTGAATGTCCATGAAGGAATCCCCTATTTTGGGATTTATTGCCCCAGTTCAAAATAAATCAATGTGTGTCTGGGGTCAACTTGCCCCAGTTTTCCAAATAAATCAAAGTGCACTTGGGGTCAGCTACCCCAGCTCAGAATTAAACACAACAGGAATCTCTCAATCAAGGATGTCAAATAATCATTTGAAAGCTCAAAACAAGTGTGAAGGATGCTCTATTGTTGCTTGTGATGCTAGAATGCAATGATATGTTACTATATGTATGCATGTTGCTAACTTATAATGCAGTGATATGTTGCTATTGATATGCATGTTACTAACTTGCGATTATATGTATGCATTTTTTATTTTTTATGTTTTTATTTCTTGGGTAATGTACGAAATGCACAATGGTGATGCATGAGATGTATTGGTAGTACATAGAATGTAGGTAATGCATGCAATGTATGGCGATGCATAAAATGTATGGTAATGCATGGAATGCATGGCAATGTATGAAATTTAGGTAATACATGAAATGAATGACAATACGTGAAATGCATGACAATGCATGAGATGCATGGTAATACATGAAATGCATGACAATGCATGAAATGTATGGTAATGCATAGAATGCAAGGCAATGCATGAAATTTAGGTGATGCATGAAATATATGGCAATGCATAAGATGTATGGTAATGTATGGAATGCATGGCAATGTATGAAATTTAGGTAATACACAAAATGTATGACAATGCGTGAAATGCATGACAATACATAAGATGTATGGTAATATATGAAATGTAGGTACTGCATTCAATGGATGATAATGCATGAAACGTAGATAAAGCATGAAATGCATGACAATGCATAAGATGAATGGTAGTGCATAGAATGCATGGCAATATACGAAATCTGGGTAATCCATGAAATGTATGACAATGCATGAAATTCGAGGTAATGCCTGTCAATGCATGAATCTTTTCTCCCAATGCGCTTGTGATCAACGACCTCCTCTTTGGTCTCTACATGAAACTTGTCATATTTGAATGGATCTGTAACTGATCTTGGCTTAATCTTCTTTATTCATCCGGTCATGGAAGTAATTGACTCAGCTCAAAAATCACAAAATCTGCCCCAGTTGAATGGACCTACAGCTGATTTTGACTATGATTTCCTATTCCAATCCGATAAGAAAGTGCTTGAATGGGACCTACTGAGACTCAACTCAGAATTTGCCCCTAGTTAAATTCATCTGCCACCGATCTTGACCCTATTGTTGGATTCCTTTTGAACTTGACATAACATTTGCCCTAGTTTGATTGCTCTTTCTCCACAAGGATCTTCTTATAGAAATTTCTGGTGATTCTGAAACTCTTTGACTATCCATCCTCTTTTAATGCTCTAAAAAATAAGAAGGGTTCCCTTTTATTATTATTATTATTATTTTTTTAGGAACGAGGAATGATTACGCAACTATGACATCAATTTGCTAAATCAAAAGGCCATCTGCACAAAATAAATGTTTTACCATGTTTCAATGCTATCATAGGAAAAGTTCATACCAGTATTCAAAAGTCATGTAACATTGATTTCCCAGCTTAGATGACTGTCATTCTCTTCAACTGCCCTAGTTCCATCAACCCGTGCTTTGATCTCAAGATGGTCTTTAAGACTCGGGACGAAACGTTGGCTTAGGGATGTAAGTTTTCAGACTAAAAGGGAAACTAAGGCTCAAATATACCACCCCATATGATGTTTTATGCCCCCAGTTCGAGTTGAGGCGCTTTGCAAGATGTTGACCGAACTTGTTATTTAAACAAGCTGCCTACGTACCTTTTCAGGATTAGGTCATTACGTAGTTCAGATTCAACATTGAGTCTGACAAATCATTTAAGACAATAATGTATACCAATCTAGTCAGGACTTTCATTTGGACCGTAATGTAGGCTAAGGATATGGGTTAAAGAAGAAAGGAGTTACATAAGGCTCAAAATCATCAATTTCATCAAGGGTAATTTGGTCAAAGATCACATATGTAGTAAGTCCCTTATTCTCTTTCTTCTTCCTCCTATTTTTCTTTTTCTTTTCTTTCCCTTTTAATCTTCTTTTCCTTCTTTTACTGCAACTTTCACTTTTCCTTTTATAAAGGAATCTTGTCTTCATTTTCATTTGAACTTCAATTGGGACCAATCTTTTAAAAACTGCCCCAGTGTGGGGTGTGATCCTTTGACGGGTTAATCAAGAAATGAATCTTTCAGGCTCAAAAAGGGTTTGCAAGGGATTTTTTCTTTGACTTTCTTTTGGGTAGCAGAACAATAGCCTGCCATCCTTTTGGTAATGACTATTGTCTCAAATGATTTGCCAAACGATAAGGGACCCAAACCCAGGTTGGATTTTTGGTGATCTGACTTTTAAGAAAAAACTGGTTTAACATTCAGGCTCAATTTGGTTAACAAAGGGTAAATCATTGTTTGAGTTCTTTTTAGGGATAATTGGTCAGCCAAAGAGGGTCATCCATCATTTGATCAAAGCATGAGAGATTAATTGATAGGAAATTATCAGAACAGCGTAGCCACTTCTGAAAGTAACAAAAAACTTCTTCATAACGTCTGAATTCAATGATTGTTTCATCCTTTAACATCTCTTTCTAGCTCATGAACACTAGCAATATTACTTTCCCTATTCCGGCATGAAACATAAGTAAACAAAATTTGGCAACTGGACTCATAATGCAAGTA
The DNA here is from genome assembly GCF_029873635.1 of Malania oleifera. Lineage (NCBI taxonomy): Eukaryota > Viridiplantae > Streptophyta > Magnoliopsida > Santalales > Ximeniaceae > Malania > Malania oleifera. Next base: position 71,940,841 of record NC_080417.1, on the reverse strand, counting down.
AGATAACTAAATGCATAATTCATTTTATTGAATATAGAAAATATTTCGAGACACAAGCATTCACGGATTACAAAAAGTAAATAACAATGGAAAACAAACGAACATCAATTGAAAAGGATTAGATAGTCAAAAGTTCGGTACTCCGTCACTTTAGCCTCGGCGGATAATGACTGAAACCATTGATTTTGGGAAGCTCCCTGATATGTCAACTACTTCCTTCCTCGTGTTTGGGCAAAGGATTCCCCTGGACTCCTGGTTGCTTGTCATCAAAAGCTAACAATCCTACATCTCTTAAAGATTGCACCTTATGCTTGAAAGCCCAACAACGGTCAATGGTATGGCCGGGAGAGTTAGCATGGTACTCACAACGAACCCCAGGATCATACCATTGTGGAGGAGGGTTCGTAATGAGCATCCCAGGGATTGCAGATACCATCCCCCTTTCCCGCAGCTGAGGAAATAATTCGGCATACGTCATGGGAATGGGATCCACCTTTCGGAAGTTTCGAGTCACAAACCTGTCTTATGTTTTCTAATTCGGTGGACCAAAGTGAACAATCTGGGGCCTTGTGCCTGTATGCGCCGTTTGATTTACCATGGGCTCAAAACCAAAGTTTCTCTTGGGCCATTGGTTCCCACCTCTGGTGTACTGATTCTTCCAATTAAATTGCCCCTGTATCATTTGTGCGCCTTCCTCCTTCTTCCTATTAGTCCACCTTTAGCCTAACTAGTTTCCGAGCCACTATCCTTTACTAGGCCTGCCTTGATATCGCCTTCAATTCTTCCTCCCACAGCCACAATATCCATAAAATTATGGGGAGTTGCTCCCCGAAGGTGCGTGCGGTAGGGGTCTTTTAATGTGCTCACGAACAAGGAGATGGCCTCTCGGTCACTCACCGGGGGGTCCACCTGGATCGACATATCTCTCCACCTATAAGCATATTCTCTAAATGTCTCGGTGGATTTCTTCTCCATTTCTTGTAGCATCATTCGATCAGGCACCATTTCCGTCACATGGCGGTAGTGAGTGATAAAGGCATTGGCCAAGTCCTTCCAAGTGCGGACCCGAGCCTTATCTTGCTGAATGTACCAACGGATAGCGGATCCTGTCAAACTACTTTAAAAGCAATGCATCATTAGTTTTTCATCGTTTGAGTAAGCGGCCATTTCTTGACAGTACATCACTAGATGTGTTCGAGGGCACCGGGTCTGGTCAAATTTTTCAAAGTCTAGTATTATGAACTTTGGCGGCAGGGTGACTTTAGGCACCAAGCAAAGGTCATTTGGATTAACTGAATCGAAAGTATTAGAACCTTCCATTGCTTTTAAGCGCTCTTCTAATACGTCACAGCGACGCTCAGCCTCAAATTTGCTTATTCCCATATAAGACGGTACTAACAGAGGAGTTCCTACCACTGGGAACCCCTGTGCTAGCATAGCAGGGATGAAAGGAGGCATATTTGGCGGTGGACCCCCCATGACACCAGGTGGCGGAATTGATGTTTGTCCATGATCTGGGATGAACCCTGGGGGATGAGCGAGGTCCACATCTACTTCGGGATCAACATGCACTGCCTTTCCCTTGTTCATCAGTAACTCTAGAACCTTACTTATCTTGTCATTTATCTCTTCTTGTCCTTGTTTTAGGCCCAGGACTCTATTTTCCAATTGTTCACTCATTTCTCTCACTCTTCGCCTGGTATTGTACTGATGCGTGGTGGTTTCAATTATTGCTTTATATTACTCAAACCACCTCTTTGAGTAGGAACTGAAAACCAAAAAATTTCCTTTTTTAGAACCATAAATGCACAATTATGTACTGCATGAGTGAAAGTGTTTTGGTGCATGATTAGGGTATGCAATGGGTGTTTATGCATGGACGCAACTAGTGCACTTATATATACAAACAAAGATATAAACATGCATGCAACCTATCGTGCATGACTATGTATGAAATGAAATGCATGCATACGATGTAACCTAAATGACAATTTAGCCAGGATTCTAGAAAATTCCACTAATGAAACATTTCAAAGATTAAAACGACCATTGATGGGTGACGATTTCAATTCAATTTCTTCACTCAACCATTCCTTTCTTTGATGATGGTCAATGTACCTTAGACCCCATGAAGGGTCAAATTATGGTCTGAGTTTGTGGTTGACCCAGGCTAGTCAACCCGTGGGATTCATTCAATGTGGACTTGTGGACTTTTAGTATGCACTTGGGCCTCAAGTATTTTAAAATATAGGCTTCGAGCTATTTCATGATGGGTTAAGGCCCTAGTTGAAAAGGAATTGGGCTTGGATTATTTGAAAAATGTCGGCCCGAATTTTTAGGTAATAGGGCCGAAGCCCATTTTTGAAATTTGGGTTTGACCCCTTTTGAAAATCAGGCCTGGGCCGAGTTTTTGCTTAGGAAAAGGTCGGGCCCAAGTTTGTTTTTAAAGAATTGGGCCCGAATTTTTTTTAGAAGGGGTTGGGCCGACCCCTATTTTAAAATGTTTGGGCCAAGTGCTTCATTTTTTAAAAGATGGGCCATTGTCTCATTATTGGGCTTTTTCAAAATACTGGCTAAGTAGTATATATATCTAAAGTGGATGCAAAATGAATGATATAATACAAAGTATCTCACAACATATATACAACATACTATACGTGGAGTAGGATGTGGCTCCTGTCCCAACCCAGGGTAGGTATATATATACAGGGTTCGTCATGGCACTATCCTAGTTAAGGGAAAACTATGGACAAGTAAGTGTGGGTAGGCTCTAATCCCTATTGACAAAAAGGTCCCCAGTTTGAAATTTCATCCTCCCCCATAGGGGTCCGGACAAAATTCGCACTGAGCGGGGTGGTTTGCGGGTCCCATCAAGCTTAAGCTACGAAGGGACAAACGCTATTACACCCCTATCTAATCTTAGCAGGTAAAGCCCGAGTATAGAGCATGAGAGTGTGTGAATTTAAATTTAACCTAATCCCGCTATCCCCACATTTATTCATATGTTATAAACAATATGGAAACAAGATATCTACAATTAATATATATATTCAAAAGATAAAGAAACACAATATATGCAATTAATATGTTTATTCACACAAAATTTGGAAACAAAAAATAAGGAAACACAATATTTACGAATAGTATCGAATATTCAAAAAAAATAGGAAACAAGATTTTTTTAATTAATTAAGGTTATTTACAAATTATGGAAGTAAAATATTTACAATTAATCAAAGTTATTTACAAATTACAATATTCACAAAATAAGGAGTAATTAAAAGATTTTTTAAATTTGAACTTGGGATAATTTCTAATTAATTAATGGCTCGACTCTTAACATTCCCTAGCGGAGTCGCCAAGCTGTCGCGACGTCCGGAAGCGCGTGTGCCTCAGGCGGCGAAATGAAAATGAATTTTAATTTTCAAGGAAAAATCATGGGATGTCGGAGTCACCACTAACCTTTTAGTGTGGTTAGAATACATGGTTACTACCCCGTTAGGGGTAGAATGGGTCTATGTTACCAGAGTTAGGCTCGGGAGTTCGGTTACACGAGGGGAAGGTACAAGCACCCCCTACGCGCCCGTTCTTACGAACGGTACCTAATTAATTTGAAATTATCCCTAAGTTAATCTAATAAGTCTTTAAATTTCTCCTTTTTATGAATTTATAAATATACATAAATAAATAAACGTAATACAATATATATACATATATTCCCTCAGAGCTTAAAGTACGTGATGCCCGAAGGCTCATACCCCCGCAATAAAATCATAGGGATTAAAAATCAATAAAATATCTAAGAAAATACGCTCCCAAATTTTGAAATTGTATATAAAATTTTTATAGGAAAATACTAGTATGGGAGGTTTTACTATACATTAATAAGATAATAAGTTAAAATATTAAATTATCACAATGCATATAAAAATAGTAATGATAATAAGCATATCTGTTAAAATATTACAACTTTCAAAATAGGCAATAAAATACCATATGTATATATAGATATATATATATATATATATATGTATATATATATAGTAAAACACTCAAGATACTATACAAGGTAATACCATCTATAAAAAAAAAAATGCCTTAATAAGTGAAGCTAAATAATAATTATACCGTAATATTATATACAATATCATACTAAATATAATAGCAAAATATATACCAAAACACTAAACTTGCCATAATGATTGATACCTTTATATGTAAACATGATAAAATATTAGAATACGAATACTAAATATCAGAAAATATTAATATGAGTATAGATAACACATACAACAAAGAAAACCCTAAGTAATTAAAATTGAACATACATCAACGATGAAAGCCCTAAACATATGGATTAAGTAAAAAATTACAATAACTATTCTAGCTACGTATTAAACATGCAACAATAATATTAACAATCCAACGAATAAAATGAAATTAAACTTTAAATATCTAGACAAATTCCAACTATAAAAATTCCGCACTCAAGAAAATTAACTTATATGAATAATACAATCAAAACTTACCCTGAGTACTAAAAATTAAAATGACTATAAAAATCATAAAAACCTATATACCTGCATACGCAAAGAAAAAAACAAAAATCAAGACATTAGATATTAGGACAAATAAAACAATAATAATACAATATATATACAAAATAACATTAAGAAAAATATATATATATATATATATATGTATATGTATACATATATATATAAACAAATAAATAAATTACAAAAACATCACACAATAATGAAAACACTACAATAAAAGACAACCATATTTATTATTTAACATGCATTAATATAAACAATAAAAAATTAAACCTAAATGAATACTAGGACAAAAACAAACCCTGAAAAAAAATAAAATAAAATAAAATAAATTAACATCAAATATATATATATATATATATATATATACGAAACCTGAATTAATATTATTGCAAAAGGTAAAATAAAATCCTACAAAAAATAGATTAATGTTAGATATACACATATATAAAACACCAATTAAATGTATAATAAAAAAAATTAAAACTTTACATATCAAAACCCAAGCAAATCCAAAAAAAAATATATGTATACAGGCACGTGTGTGACAGTGTGAGTGCATGTGTGCTCTGTCTTTGTACAGTGTGTGAGTGAGTTTGTGTGCAGGTGTAACCGACATGCAGAGACTTACAGCGATGGTTGCTGCCGGAGATGGGTCACGGATGGCAGCAGGTTGGCAGCAGGGTGTTCGGGTCCAGTCCGGTGTTGATGGAGATGGCTACTGTCTGTCGGGTGTCCTGCGCCTGAGCTTGGAGGATGGTGGTGGTCGTGGAGCTCATGGCCGAGGATGATGGACCTAGTGGTGGTCATGGAGGCTTGCGGCTAGTCGCAGTAGACTCAGTGGTTGCAGGGGGAAGTGTGGTGGCAGAGTTGCAGAGGAAAGCCTCGGGTGTTGCTGGTGGTCACTGCTACTGGCGGCGTGAAGAGGGGAGGCTGGCTGGAGCAATGAGGGAGAGAGACAGCAGCGTGGTGGCGGGAGAACTGGGAAAGGGTGGTGGCGGCTGTTGGCAAGGGAAGAAGAAGAAGGAGCAGAAAATTTTTTCTACTCTTGCCGTGCCTGCGCTCCGGCTGTGCGCTACCCCCGTTCCTTGGCCCCTTGGCCTCTCTTTTATAAAAGAATTTTTTTGAAAACCCTAAAAACAAACTTCCTTTTTTGATTTTGTTTTTCTTTCTCTTTTTTTATGCTTTTATTCTTATGGTAATAATGAAAATGGAAATAATAATAATAATAATTATCATATAAGTATCAACAAGGTAATAATAATAATAATACTACTACTAATAGTAAATAATAATAAATAATTATAGCATAAATAAAAATTAAGATACTTATTGGTAAAATAATAATAATAATAATAATAATAATAATAATAATATATCAATAAAATAAATGAAAAAAAAATAATTATAGTAAAGTAAAAATAAAATAAAGAAAATAATAATAATAAAAATGAAAAATAATAATAATAATGATAATAAAAATACTGACCTTAGGTCCCCAATGAAAAATCCCCTATAAACTCAAAAGTAATACCTATGTGAACAAGGGTGTATTTCTAATCAAAATCAGGACATAACTTAACATAGAAAGGGCTTCAAGCGATCGACCAAAGGGTGTTATAAATGCCCCGGTCAACTGAATTGGTAAAAAGTCAATTCTTTGACTTGGCTTGGGCGACCGACCCATATTTGAACTAAATGTCCACGGTCAACCGAACCTTAGAGCTATCTTTTCTTACCTGCCCCGGCCGACTGAACCTCTAGGTCAAAATCACCCCGAGCGACCGAATAGCAAGAACGGACAGACCGAATCCTAGACCGGGCGACCAAACCTACGAAGGTTTGGTTTTTTGCCTTGGCTCCACCGACCAGTTGTGTTCTTGACCAACCGAACCCAATATGAGCTTTCTGTATGTCCAGGCGACCAACCCTATGAACCAAGCGACTGAACCTCTCGGGTTCATGAAAATTGACTACTGTAATTGGGGTTAAAAATTTAATTAAACTTTTGCAAAATACCTAATGTGTCCCCAATGACTATTTTTGAAGGTATTCTATATATACCCTTCATTTGTTTTTATTAGGAAGGGGATTAGCAAATTGATTAACAAAAAATCCTTTCAAATTTTTTATACTCTCATTTGCCCATACTCCATATTTTTTAAACCTATTTGTCCATATTCTCTCAAACTCTTATTTGCTAAAATCATTTTGGAATAGAAAGTATCACTTTCCCACACTCCTCACTTGCAAATTAATTGCAAGATTGAAAAGGAGATTGATCTTTATTGTGGTGTGCATTTTCATACACTTGTTTTAAGCTTATATTCTCATTTTTCTCATACTTATTTAAAAAACATTTCTTGAGAATTAGCTTGGTGATTCGTCCCATATTATTTTCTGATTGATTTGCATTAACTGGGAAAAAATCATTTTTTTGCTTCTAAGTCTTTGCATACTGATTGCAAGACTTGAAAGCTTGCATTTTATCTTTGATAAATCTGTTGCAAGCTTAAACCCTAAAACATCTATTGTGCTTCATTCTTGAGAAATATTATTGAGATATTTAGTTTAGGGTTGCTAAGATTCTTTGATTAATCATATAGTGAACACACACACACACACATCTATATGTGAGCTGATATACTTGTTTAACCAAATCTCACTTGAGCATTAATTATCATACTTGAGTGCATTGATCATACTGTACTTATTGCTAGTACATATTTGCTTAGTGGAGAAACATTTTAATTGTACGTAAATTTTATATTCATTATTATATTCCAGGCATGACCTGAGAGGGTGTTGATCTAGCCCGTAAGGATCAGGTTGTAAAGGTTGGGGTCAGCCCTATGAATGTGACCTGGGATTTTCCTCACCTAGTAAGGAGAGGAGATTGCAACTAGTGTCGCTCCACCTACAAGTGAGCATTGGTGGAATCTTCAGGCTTGCGAGCTAGAGGCAGGGACGTTGGCAGTATTGGCCGAACCTCAATAACATATCGTGTGTGCACTGTTTTATATTTTCATAATTTATTTTCCTGCACATACATGTTATATTTGACATATTGTGTTTATTGTTCTTAATTTAATTTTTGTATATGCACTATTTTACATTTTCGTAATTTATTTTCCTGCACATACATGTTATATTTGACATATTGTGTTTATTGTTCTTAATTTAATTTCTGTATATTTTATGTACCTGTTAAATTGGTATATGCTTAGACAGACCCTAGGTTGTGTGTATATACTACTACTGGTTAGTTGAACCTAGGAAATTTTTTTTTATATTTTCAATTCACCTCCCCTTTTGGGAATACACCAATTCCAATAGTAATCGAAAGAGAGAGGAGCACACCACTCCAAGAATTTCGTGCCTAAATGATTAAAAAGGAGTAAAATGTATTGGTATATCTCTGCCTCATTCTACTTTATAAAATATTTCATGCCATGATTCTTGTGATATATATTTTGTTAAATATTTTGTTGAATCATGTGTTATAGCATGTTAGCTTATGAGATGCTTAAAAAGAACATTTCATCAATACTCATAAGAGTTTAGGATATATATAAGGAGTCATCATACTCTAAATAATTGAATAGTGTTTTGTGCTTAAGAGTTTAAATTTTAGAATACACTATTGTTACACAAAGAACATTAGGGAAACAAGCCAATTTGAAAATCTTAATCAATATATCCAATCTAAGCTTAATATATACATATGATTATGATTGGTTAATATATGAAGATATTGGCTATCCCTTTCGAATGGAAAAAATGATTTAATTGTTAAAAGATTCTTAATGCTATGTATATGCTTAAAGTTTCAAATTCTTGAATAACAGCATATTTTTTCCATCGCACAGATTGAGGTTTAGGGATGTTATCATAATATTATATATATATATATATATATATATATATATATATATATCATATAACCCTAAACTTAGCATGAAGCTTAAAAGATCAATCATTTTCAAATGCATCTGTGGCATATCCCCTGTTAGATTTTATAGAATATAGCTAAGCTAAAATGATGAAAATTAAGAGTATAAGATAAAAATGCTTAGGTTGTTTAATTGAGGGGGAGTTCTTTAAAATTCATCCAATGTGCAACTTGAATATGTGCTTATATTTTTGGATGACTTGTATAAGCTGAATGCTATTATCCATCATTGCTAAATGATTATATTATGAATGGATAATTTTTTATTTTTTTATTTTTTTGTGAACTACTTTGAACTAAATGCTACTATCCATTGCTTGTAAAATGAATTTATTATTTAATAGATAGTATATATTAATTGTTGATGAATCTAATGAAATGCATGCTTGGACTGAATGTCTCCTGCATGGCTGATGCAGTGATGTGAGTTGTATGCTGGTAGTGAGTATAGGCTCTCGCGTGCTCAAGATGAATTATAAATTGCTTGCGTGAATCTATCAGATTTTAGGTACATGGAAAAATGGGAAAATGTTCAATTTACAGACGGCATGCTGCCAAAATTTCGGTAGAAATTTTCTCAAAAATTAAAACCATGTACCAAGATGAGTATAATAAAATGCATGCTAAAATATTTTGAAAGGATGAGTGAATCATAAAAATGTTAACTTCTCATCATTAATTGCAAATACATGCACCTGAACATATAGGGTAGACTGCACTGGTCATATGATACAATGCCTTAATAGATAACTAGAGTAGTTATGTTAAAAGGAGTGCTTATACTATCTGGTTTACATAGTGGAATTAATTTTTGATTAGTATAAGCCACTCAAATCTCCTTCCTAGGATGCTGGATAATTGAATAGGCAAGTACATGTTGAGTCATATACGCTTGCATTAAATTGAAAACATGTACACATTTTATTGTCCCAGGATAACTTAGTTCATAGACACTGTTTGGTCCAAAATCTTTAAGTTATGAACTTCGTGTTGGACCTAAATGGCTAGTAATCACGCCGTAAATTTCAAGTCCATGTGACTAAGAAAATTGCATGACTCAGGGGGAATATTCATTCTTCACACACTCATCATGTATTTTGAGTTGTGTCATTCCTTTTAAACCCCTATTGCATTAACTTGAGCATAGCCTTGATTGGTTATCGTGCATTAATATGAAATGCAATATGTGCTAAACAATTAATATTGGCTGCATGCTGAAATCCTTTGAAAGGATGAATATATGATGATTGATCTTTAATGAACATCATCCTTGAATTAAATGCAAGTAAGCATGTATGCAAATATACAGGGGAGCTTAAGCCCCACTCTTAAGAAAATTAGTAAGAGCTTAATGTCTATAATCTCTTGTATGCTAGGTTTTATTAAGAAGGGTGAACATATGATGGATGTGAATAAATGAAAATCATCCTTGAACATAAATGCACTTATGTGTGCTTGAGATTATACAGGGGAGAATAAGCCCCAATCTTAAGTAAAATGAAAATCACCTACCTATGGACTCACATTATTATTGTTTCTACTTTTTGAGTTCGAAATCCATGAACATCATATCCTTCACCTATGGAATCAATTTTTGATATTATTTGTTCTTGGGGGCACATGAACACCTTGCACATGACATAATATCAGACTTCTGGTGCATGTGTGTTCTAGGAATGGATTTACTGGTGGAATTCAAATGGTTTAACTTATATCCAGTAAAATTCGTTTTAGAATGAAAATGAAACTTATAATGTTTAATCTGTAAATGAATTTTCACAATTAACATTAGTATAAGTAATTAACAAAATCTAAGCATGTATTCAAATTGGTAGGGGGAGCACCTAGAAATTATTTTTCTATCTTGTTGTGCTGACAACATTTCTAGTTTAGATTTGGTTTTTAAATTCATTGTGGCTTGTGCTTTATTGTAATGTCTTTATTGAATATTATAAATGAAAATAATTTGTTTGCCACAGTGTCTTAGATTTTTCCATATGATCCTTGTTCGAAAATTTTCTAGTATCATTGGGATCTATGTGGTTAGCTTTTTCTAGTCATATTATGGATTGCACTTAAATGCCAAACCAGAAAAATATTGCTTGCTCGATCTTGAATTAAAGTTTCTTTTTCAGCAAGCATAGCCCGCAACATTCATTGATTATCATAAGGGGATGTATATATTTATATATGTACATATTCTAAAAGCAAGAAGTGAACTTATATAGAATTTTTTTTTATCTCTTGCTTATGTCCTTAAACGCTTTCATGACTTGTGCTATTTTGTATTAAAATTTTTAAGTCATGAATTTTCAAAATTTTCTTAGAGGGCCTTGAGTTACATAACTGGTTCATGAATTTTACATGAAATGCATATGAACTAGTTAGATCATTTTTATGCTCAAATTAGTTTTTTTATGCTGCATGTTTTTTTTTTTTTTCCAATCTTTTGTGGGGTCTTATGTTGTGCTTAAATTGAAATGATTTTTGTATATTTCTGATCTGGCCTTATTCATCATGTCATTCTTATCTTTTAAATGACCCATTAAACTATTTTTTATGCTTAATTGCTATTTAAAAAAAAAAAGTTCAAAATTTTCTATGCCCAAATCCTAAACTAAAAAAAAGAGAGACTTTTCGAAGAAAATTAAAAATTATTTTAAAAAGAGAAAGTTCTCTTTGCTAAGTCTGTTTTTAAATACTCAAAATGTTTTCTACTTAACTTAGCCTTTTTTTCTTATACCAAAAGGGGAAGAATTTTATGAGCAAAATGTTAATGACTAAAAAGGGGGAATTTCTTTTTAAGCAAATAACATAGGGGCAAATATCTAAGCCAGTGTTCTAATGCTAAAATTAAATGCATGATCATTTGTAAAGTCTTCTTTTGTGGATATGTGTGAGCTATAGTGTTAATCTTTTTACTTTGCATATTGTTAGGAAGAGTCTTTTCAAACTGTACCCCATTTTGCTCTCATGTGTTTGTCATCATCAAAAAGGGGGAGATTGTTGGCTTTTTGAGTTCGATTTCTATTTTGATGTTAGCAAAGACAAGTGTCTCATGAGTGTGCCTAGTATTTTGAACAGGTTCATAATTCAGAATGCCCACAAAAGAGGAAGATGGAAGCCATAAAGGAGCTAAAGCTCACATCATCTTGGTTGTTCCATGAAGACTTCAAGAGCAAAAGAATTAGAAGACATTTATTGTATTTGTATTAGATTTAATTTTTAACTTTGGTCTGTAATAATGCATGTATCTGCATGATATAATTGAAAGTTCAGTAATAACCATAGACTGATTGTAGAAAATCAAAAGACCATAAAATGACCATAGGAATCCCTTAAGCTTTAATGACATACCTTTTATAAATAGGGATAAAACTTATTAGGTCAAAGAAAGGCATACTTTGATTTTTCAAGAGGCTCAGTCGACCGACCTCTTGGTTTGTTAAATGCCTTGGTCGACCAAATAGGGATAAAGTCAATAGTTTGACTTGCCTTGGTCGATCGACCTGTTTTTAACTAATCTTCCTTGGTCGACCGATCCATTAAAATTTACTTTTTAAACCACTTGGTCGACCGACTTTGTAATTCAAAATTTCCTTGATTGACTGAACTAATATAAGTAGTCAACCGACCTTTTTTCTTGGTCGACCGAACCCACGAAGGGTTTAGAATCGCCCTGAGATGGTCAACCATCATGCTTCTCTAGTCAACCGAGCTGTTAGTAAAAAATCAAAGTTTTCACAGGTTGGTCGACCAGTCCTTACCCTTGGTCGACCGCTTGGTCGACCGAACCTCTCAGGTTGCCAAATTTTTACTGCGGTAAATGGAGGTTAATTTTAATTAAACTTCATTAATCCTTTTTCAAAATTCCTCCTATGTCCCCAACAGTCATACTTTTTAGAAAAACTATAAATACCTCTTCATAAGCTTAGATTAGCAACTTTGATTAGGCCAAATTTTCTCTCAAATCCTTTGTTAATCAAAGTTCCCCCAAATCATTTTTATTACAAAAATCTCTTCTTTGGGGTAATATTTTTCAAAAAAAACTCTCCAACTTTCTTTCCATCCATTTATTTTGGACAATTATTTTTGTATTCACATGATATACTCTCACATACTATTTAGTTTTGAAAATCATTTTTTGAGAATAGAGCTTGGGTTTCTCCTGATTATTTTCATGATAAACATTTTTCAAAAGAAATTATTTATTGCACAAATATTTTATTAAGCATAAATCATAGTTTCTCCAAATATTTTTGGGGAACACACACACACACACACAAATATATATATATATATATATATATATATTGTAGCGACCCGAAAATATAATAATAAAAGAAAATAAGGAAAAATAGATTTTTGGTTGAAGCAGGAGAAAATCGGCGACAATTTTTTGAAGGGGGGAAGAAAACCAGCGACGGTTTTGGTAAATTACCGCAGCCGAGTAAAGGGTAAACAGTAATTTCTGGTCTAGTTAAATAGAAAATCGGTGACAATTTTCCCTGCCAATGCTAAAAGTATAAAATCCTGCAAGCTCATTTTATTTTACAAATTTACTTCTTTCTTTCTTTCTCTCTCTCTCTCTCTCTCTCTCTCTCTCTCTCTCTCTTAAAACTCACGAACCCTCATCCTCTTCTCTTTAAAATTCTACTCCGATTTAAGCTTGAATCGATGATCAGGAGCCACCACGAGGTTCCTAGCAAGATTCTCTACAATCTAGGAGGAGTGCAATTTCAGTTTGGGGTTCCAGAGCACCAACCCAAAATTGAGGTAAGGTTATTATTTGGGTGTTTCTGGTTAGTTTATTTAATTTAAGTAGGTTTAAGATTGTGTATGAGAACGTGATTCTAGGGATTGAACTAAGGAATTAAGAATTTGTGAAATGTAGGGTTTGGTGCGTATACCGCAGGCAGGCTAAGGACCCTAGTGGGTATTTTATCATAACCCAAGTAAAATGATAAATAGTTTATAGTTTACAAAATGTGAGTATGATAATTATTCTGGATATTCAGTTAATTGATTGGGAGATATATATGCATAATTTCAGGGTTTGGAATTATGAACACTGTGGCCGTGAGTTAGGGATCGATAGACGAGTTTAGTTAGTCAGGTAAGGGAAATATGCTATGCCAGCTAAATTAAAGATTTTTACTAGTAAATTATATAATATATTAATAAGATTTTTTAGGAAAAAATTATATAGTTTTACAAGTTACAGTACATGGGTTTATTTATTTAATAGTGTGGCATGAGTAAATATCAGTTCAGTTCAGAATTTACACAGTTTCTAAAGTATCATGATTTACAGTATATATATACTGTAAATCATGATACTTTAGAAACTGAGTAAATTCTAAACTAAATGGAATTTATAGGATGATAATTTATAGCATATATAATAGAAAGATGTTTTTACAACATATGCAGTATACCATGATATAAAAATTACAGAACCATAACATTCAGATATTTCAATTTATTCAAATAATTTACCTTTATTCAGATCAGCTTTTATAATGTCATGGTTATTATAGTTGAAAATAATCATGGGACAACAGTAAGATAAATATAAATTAGTATGTATCAAACCCTAATGGATCAGTGCAAATTTCAAAGCATGGTACCGTAGCTATTCAGATCAGAGTGCAACCACATATCTCAGATAGTGTGTGAATTTTATGAGTAGTCGACCGTGCCTTGGAAGAGATTGCAGGCTTCCCAGTGGTTTGAGTTGAGGTAGCCGGTCTGACAACAGAGGTTTTGGTTGACTTATCCTGGTAGGCCAACTAGTGTTAAGTCCCACCTACAGGCCACACAACCCTATCATGAGGAGTTAAATCATGACATACAACCATTTAGGGAAGTTTTCACAGTTATATACATATATACAGATTTACAGATTAACAACCGATACATTTATACTTATTAGAAATATGATTAAATAGAAAAATCAGATATTGCAGTTGTATTTTAAGCTACATAGGTGTGAGATATATTGTATATTATTTTACATGCTATCTTGGTTTCATTTGTTTAACTATATATTATTCATGTAAACTTAGCTACCACACACTGGTAATAGCATATTTTGTCTTACTAAGAGTTGTCTCATCCCAGTAATTTAAATATTTTAGGTGATCCAGTTAGACGAGCAGATCAGGCTCGACAATAGAGGGGACATTTGTACTGCCCTGTCTGCAGGGTAATTTTTTTAGGGAGATATATTTTTGAGTGGTTTAGGAGGTTTGAGTGATGTTTCTGGAGTGATGTGTATGTATATTTTAAGGATAATACTGAAATTCTAGCATTGTAATTATGGTTTTATGATTTTATGTTTTTCACTGCATAGGTATGTTATAATAGATTTTATCAGGGGTATCAAAGTAATGTGATCTTATAGTATGAAAAAAAAAAATGGCATAAATTTTCAGGTCATTACAATTTGGTATCAGAGCCTAGGTTGCTAGTTATGTAGACTTTAGTGTATAGCGGAAAACAATACCAGAATATAGGATAGAATTTTGGGAAGGATAGGAATTGAGATAGAACAAAATTTTAGTGAGTTAATGTTGGGAAATTATGATAAGAATTTAGGGTTCTATTCTGTAGTTTGGAAGTGGGAACTTCGGGGTGGTTTCTGTGTTTTTCCAGGGGTGACAATTTCAGGAAAACCATAGTAAACTATCGTCAGTTTCTATTTCCATATGGACTAGACCTTAAATTAGTAATAAGTAGCATGAGGATATTTTAGTTATATTAATGTAGGAATAGCATTATGAGGTTTGGATTCTCAAAATAATTTGATAATATTGCAGGATGTACCCTAGAGGCAGTAGTGCTCACGCTAGTGGTGATGATGTGCAGTGCCTTCTAGCATGGGTGGCGGGGATTCAGATGATGTATTGTGCAGCATTGCTCAGTAGGTAATGGTTGAGATTGCACGGAGCTCCGGGGAACAAGGAGACTCATGTACAGTCCAAAGGTGTACGATAGAGAATTTTATGAAGATGAATCCTTCAGCGTTTTCAGGAGGAGTTGATCCTGCAGTTGCTGAGAACTAGATGCAGGAGATCGAGAAAGTACTAACAGTGCTTCACTGCACCGATGAGCAGAGGGTCCTCTATACCACATATAAGTTGACAGGCGAAGCCGAGAGATGGTGGACGGCTACAAAATTATTGGAGGAGCAAAGACCTATACCAGTGGCTATGACCTGGAGCCGGTTCAAGGAGGTATTTTTCGAAAAATATTTTCCTGCTACTGTCAGAGAGGGTAAGGTAGAAGAATTTCTAAATTTGACCTGGAGAAATCTCACGGTTCAGTAGTATGTAGCAAAGTTCGTCGAGTTATCATGCTTTGCCACCTATGTTGTCCCAAATGAGGTTAAAAATGCGAGGATGTTTAAGAGGGGCTTGAGGCGGGAAATCTATAAACAAGTGACGGTTTTAAAAGGGCAGGACTTTTCTAAGCTAGTAGATCGAGCCACAGTAGTAGAGGAGAGCGAATAGAGAGATGTGGGAGCATCGGGCCAAAGGAAGAGGCCCATGCCTCAGGGTTTTCAAGCGGGTTCCAGCCAGAACTTTGGGAGAGGAGACCAATACAGTGGAGGTCAAAGGCAGTTGATGGGACACAGTGGTTCTCAGGGTGGGCAGACTTATTCCATTTTCCCTAGATGTGGCTGAAGACATTTGGGTGAATGCCGGATGGAGAGAATGTTTGCTATCGGTATAGGAGAGTCAATCATATGACACGATCATGTTAGGGACCTCTGAACCACGCACCAGTTCACAAACCTTTCTAGGTAGGTTACCAGGCGCCCTGTGGAGGCCAACAGAGGAACACAGCTTCGACGAGCGTCTATGCGTTGACGCTGGGAGATGATGAGGTTGCCAGAGACGTTGTTACAGGTATTATTATTACTTCACCTTATAAATTTGTTATTTTATTTGATCCAGGTGTCACCTATTCCTTTGGGTCATCAAGATATGTTAGATTATCTAGGGTTGAGACACATTTTCTAGATGTTGAATTATCAGTAACCCCACTAACTACATCAGTAGTGAGGTGTAGGAGGGTACTTAAAAGTTATCCAGTGGGCATTCAGGAGAAAGTATTACCAGACGATCTCGTGGTATTAGAGATGTAGGGATTCAAGGTGAAATAGGTATGGACTAGCTGACAGCCAATTACGCCAGCATTGACTGCCATAAAAAAGAAGTAATTTTCAAACCCTGAGCAAGAATTCAAGTTCGTGGGATCACGAGTGTGCACCTCGCCACAGTTAGTGTCGACTATTCAGGTGAGGAGGCTACTTCAGGGTGGTTTCTAAGGAAGAATTGAAACAGGTTGATATTCCAATAGTCAGGGAATTTCTAGATGTTTTTTCAGAGGAGTTACCTGATTTACCACCGGACTGAGAGATTAAATTTTCTGTGAATTTACTACCAGGGTCAGCACCAATATCTAAAACACCCAACAGGATGGCTCCAACTGAATTGAAAGAACTGAAAGACTAGTTGCAGAAGTTATTGGATAAAGAGTTTATTAGGCCTAGCGTGTCACCTTGGGGACCTCCAGTCTTGTTCGTGAAAAAGAAAGATGGAACCATGAGGATGTGCATTGATTATAGAGAAATAAATAAAGTGACAGTCAAGAATAAATATCCTCTTTCCAAAATTGATGATTTATCAGCTCCAGGGGACCCAGGTCTAATCCAAGATTAACCTTTGGCCAGGGTATCACCAGGTGAAAGTTAAAGTAAAGGATGTTTCGAAGACAGCTTTTCGAACCAGATATGGGCACTACGAGTTCTTGGTAATGCCATTCGAATTTATTAATGCACCAGCAGTATTTATGGACCTAATGAATCGGGTGTTTCATCAGTATTTGGACCAGTTTGTTGTGATATTTATTAATGATATACTGGTTTACTCGAGGAGTTTTGACAAGCATGAGGATCATTTGAGGTTCGTATTGTAGATGTTAAGGGAAAAGAAGTTATATGCTAAATTCAAGAAATGTGAATTCTAGTTAAAGCAGGTCACTTTTCTCAGGCATGTGATCTCTGGGGATGGCATATCAGTAAATCTGAGTAAAATAAAAGCAGTGGTAAGTTGGTGAGACTGGGGAACGTTCAGGAGGTCAGGAGTTTCCTAGGTCTGGCAGGATACTAGAAGCATTTTGTGGATGACTTTTCTAGATTATCAAGTCCACTGTCACGACTCATAAGAAAAAAAATGCGAGATTTGAATGAATCGACGAGTGTGAGCAGAGCTTCGAAGAGTTTCAGCTGCGGCTAGTCACTACACCGATATTATCTATTCTATCAGGAGAGGATGAATTTGTTATATACAATGACGCGTCCCAGAAAGGATTTGGGTGTGTGTTGATGTAGCATAGGAGGGTTATTGCTTACGCTTCTCAGCAGCTTAAGGAGTATGAAAATAACTACTCGGTACATGATTTAGAGTTAGTTGTAGTGGTATATGCTCTAAAGATCTGGAGACAATCTT